>NW_026698800.1:0-33532 GCF_030435755.1 Ochotona princeps | reverse complement strand
GATCAGCCGAGTGGTTCTTGTGGGAGAACAACTCCATTTGGCTCACTAACTTCACACACCATCAGGCTTCCAAGCAGCTCTCAAGGAAACTCAGTTTTCACACTCTATGCTTAGTGCCCTTTGAGTGCATTATCTAGGAATGAACCTGGTAGAGCATCCCACACAAACGAATGCTCCACATGCGGGTTTCACATGCCACCAACTCCACATTCACAGGCAACTTCAGCGCCACAGCCATTTTCAGATAGCCCTCAATGCAAAGGCTCTAGACGCAAATATTGGTGTGAGAGCTAATTCAATCAAGGGAACACTGCATGTTGATGAAGGGCATATTGAAAGAAGGATCAGCCGAGTGGTTCTTGTGGGAGAACAACTCCATTTGGCTCACTAACTTCACACACCATCAGGCTTCCAAGCAGCTCTCAAGGAAACTCAGTTTTCACACCCTATGCTTAGTGCCCTTTGTGTGCATAGGACTGAAATGAAACTTGGCGAGGATCCCACACAAATGAATGCTCCACATGCGGGTTTCACATGCCACCAACTCCACATTCTCAGGCAACTTCAGCGCCACAACCGTTTTCAGATAGCTCTCAATGCAAAGGCTCTAGACGCAAATATTGGTGTGAGAGCTAATTCAATCAAGGAAACACTGCATGTTGGTGAAGGGCATATTGAAGAAGGATCAGCCGAGTGGTTCTTGTGGGAGAACAACTCCATTTGGCTCACTAACTTCACACACCATCAGGCTTCCAAGCAGCTCTCAAGGAAACTCAGTTTTCACACTCTATGCTTAGTGCCCTTTGAGTGCATTATCTAGGAATGAACCTGGTAGAGCATCCCACACAAACGAATGCTCCACATGCGGGTTTCACATGCCACCAAGTCCACATTCACAGGCAACTTCAGCGCCACAGCCGTTTTCAGATAGCCCTCAATGCAAAGGCTCTAGATGCAAATATTGGTGTGAGAGCTAATTCAATCAAGGAAACACTGCATGTTGGTGAAGGGCATATTGAAGAAGGATCAGCCGAGTGGTTCTTGTGGGAGAACAACTCCATTTGTTTCACTAACTTCACACACCATCAGGCTTCCAAGCAGCTCTCAAGGAAACTCAGTTTTCACACTCTATGCTTAGTGCCCTTTGAGTGCATTATCTAGGAATGAACCTGGTAGAGCATCCCACACAAACGAATGCTCCACATGCGGGTTTCACATGCCAGCAACTCCACATTCACAGGCAACCTCAGCGCCACAGCCGTTTTCAGATAGCCCTCAATGCAAAGGCTCTAGACGCAAATATTGGTGTGAGAGCTAATTCAATCAAGGAAACACTGCATGTTGGTGAAGGGCATATTGAAGAAGGATCAGCCGAGTGGTTCTTGTGGGAGAACAACTCCATTTGGCTCACTAACTTCACACACCATCAGGCTTCCAAGCAGCTCTCAAGGAAACTCAGTTTTCACACTCTATGCTTAGTGCCCTTTGAGTGCATTATCTAGGAATGAACCTGGTAGAGCATCCCACACAAACGAATGCTCCACATGCGGGTTTCACATGCCACCAACTCCACATTCACAGGCAACTTCAGCGCCACAGCCATTTTCAGATAGCCCTCAATGCAAAGGCTCTAGACGCAAATATTGGTGTGAGAGCTAATTCAATCAAGGGAACACTGCATGTTGGTGAAGGGCATATTGAAGAAGGATCAGCCGAGTGGTTCTTGTGGGAGAACAACTCCATTTAGCTCACTAACTTCACACACCATCAGGCTTCCAAGCAGCTCTCAAGGAAACTCAGTTTTCACACCCTATGCTTAGTGCCCTTTGTGTGCCTAGGACTGAAATGAAACTTGGCGAGGATCCCACACAAATGAATGCTCCACATGCGGGTTTCACATGCCACCAACTCCACATTCACAGGCAACTTCAGCGCCACAGCATTTTTCAGATAGCCCTCAATGCAAAGGCTCTAGACGCAAATATTGGTGTGAGAGCTAATTCAATCAAGGAAACACTGCATGTTGGTGAACGGCATTATTGAAGAAGGATCAGCCGAGTGGATCTTGTGGAGAATAACTCCATTTTGCTCACTAACTTCACACACCATCAGGCTTCCAAGCAGCTCTCAAGGAAACTCAGTTTTCACACTCTATGCTTAGTGCCCTTTGAGTGCATTATCTAGGAATGAACCTGGTAGAGCATCCCACACAAACTAATGCTCCACATGCCGGTTTCACATGCCACCAACTCCACATTCACAGCAACTTCAGCGCCACAGCCGTTTTCAGATAGCCCCTCAATGCAAAGGCTCTAGACGCAAATATTGGTGTGAGAGCTAATTCAATCAAGGAAACACTGCATGTTGGTGAAGGGCATATTGAAGAAGGATCAGCCGAGTGGTTCTTGTGGGAGAACAACTCCATTTGGCTCACTAACTTCACACACCATCAGGCTTCCAAGCAGCTCTCAAGGAAACTCAGTTTTCACACTCTATGCTTAGTGCCCTTTGAGTGCATTATCTAGCAATGAACCTGGTAGAGCATCCCACACAAACGAATGCTCCACATGCGGGTTTCACATGCCACCAACTCCACATTCACAGGCAACTTCAGCGCCACAGCCGTTTTCAGATAGCCCTCAATGCAAAGGCTCTAGACGCAAATATTGGTGTGAGAGCTAATTCAATCAAGGAAACACTGCATGTTGGTGAAGGGCATATTGAAGAAGCATCAGCCGAGTGGTTCTTGTGGGAGAACAACTCCATTTGGCTCACTAACTTTACACACCATCAGGCTTCCAAGCAGCTCTCAAGGAAACTCAGTTTTCAAACTCTATGCTTAGTGCCCTTTGTGTGCCCAGGCCTGAAATGAAGCTTGGTGAAGATCCCACACAAACGAATGCTCCACATGCGGGTTTCACATGGCACCAACTGCACATTCACAGGCAACTTCAGCGCCACAGCCATTTTCAGATAGCTCTCAATGCAAAGGCTCTAGACGCAAATATTGGTGTGAGAGCTATTCAATCAAGGGAACACTGCATGTTGGTGAAGGGCATATTGAAGAAGGATCAGCCGAGTGGATCTTGAGGGAGAACAACTCCATTTGGCTCACTAACTTCACACACCATCAGGCTTCCAGGCAGCTCTCAAGGAAACTCAGTTTTCACACTCTATGCTTACTGCCCTTTGAGTGCATTATCTAGGAATGAACCTGGTAGAGCATCCCACACAAACGAATGCTCCACTTGTGGGTTTCACATGCCACCAACTCCACATTCACAGGCAACTTCAGCGCCACAGCCATTTTCAGATAGCTCTCAATTCATAGGCTCTAGACGCAAAATATTGGTGTGAGAGCTAATTCAATCAAAGAAACACTGCATGTTGGTGAAGGGCATATTGAAGAAGGATCAGCCGAGTGGTTCTTGTGGGAGAACAACTCCATTTGGCTCACTAACTTCACACACCATCAGGCTTCCAAGCAGCTCTCAAGGAAACTCAGTTTTCACACTCTATGCTTAGTGCCCTTTGAGTGCATTATCTAGGAATGAACCTGGTAGAGCATCCACACAAACGAATGCTCCACATGCGGGTTTCACATGCCACCAACTCCACATTCACAGGCAACTTCAGCGCCACAGCCGTTTCAGATAGCCTCAATGCAAAGGCTCTAGATGCAAATATTGGTGTGAGAGCTAATTCAATCAAGGAAACACTGCATGTTGGTGAAGGGCATATTGAAGAAGGATCAGCCGAGTGGTTCTTGTGGGAGAACAACTCCATTTGGCTCACTAACTTCACACACCATCAGGCTTCAAGCAGCTCTCAAGGAAACTCAGTTTTCACACTCTATGCTTAGTGCCCTTTGAGTGCATTATCTAGGAATGAACCTGGTAGAGCATCCCACACAAACGAATGCTCCACATGCGGGTTTCACATGCCACCAACTCCACATTCACAGGCAACTTCAGCGCCACAGCCATTTTCAGATAGCCCTCAATGCAAAGGCTCTAGACGCAAATATTGGTGTGAGAGTTAATTCAATCAAGGGAACACTGCATGTTGATGAAGGGCATATTGAAGAAGGATCAGCCGAGTGGTTCTTGTGGGAGAACAACTCCATTTGGCTCACTAACTTCACACACCATCAGGCTTCAAGCAGCTCTCAAGGAAACTCAGTTTCACACCCTATGCTTAGTGCCCTTTGTGTGCATAGGACTGAAATGAAACTTGGCGAGGATCCCACACAAATGAATGCTCCACATGCGGGTTTCACATGCCACCAACTCCACATTCTCAGGCAACTTCAGCGCCACAACCGTTTTCAGATAGCTCTCAATGCAAAGGCTCTAGACGCAAATATTGGTGTGAGAGCTAATTCAATCAAGGAAACACTGCATGTTGGTGAAGGGCATATTGAAGAAGGATCAGCCGAGTGGTTCTTGTGGGAGAACAACTCCATTTGGCTCACTAACTTCACACACCATCAGGCTTCCAAGCAGCTCTCAAGGAAACTCAGTTTTCACACTCTATGCTTAGTGCCCTTTGAGTGCATTATCTAGGAATGAACCTGGTAGAGCATCCCACACAAACGAATGCTCCACATGCGGGTTTCACATGCCACCAACTCCACATTCACAGGCAACTTCAGCGCCACAGCCGTTTCAGATAGCCCTCAATGCAAAGGCTCTAGATGCAAATATTGGTGTGAGAGCTAATTCAATCAAGGAAACACTGCATGTTGGTGAAGGGCATATTGAAGAAGGATCAGCCGAGTGGTTCTTGTGGGAGAACAACTCCATTTGTTTCACTAACTTCACACACCATCAGGCTTCCAAGCAGCTCTCAAGGAAACTCAGTTTTCACACTCTATGCTTAGTGCCCTTTGAGTGCATTATCTAGGAATGAATCTGGTAGAGCATCCCACACAAACGAATGCTCCACATGCGGGTTTCACATGCCACCAACTCCACATTCACAGGCAACTTCAGCGCCACAGCCGTTTTCAGATAGCCCTCAATGCAAAGGCTCTAGACGCAAATATTGGTGTGAGAGCTAATTCAATCAAGGAAACACTGCATGTTGGTGAAGGGCATATTGAAGAAGGATCAGCCGAGTGGTTCTTGTGGGAGAACAACTCCATTTGGCTCACTAACTTCACACACCATCAGGCTTCCAAGCAGCTCTCAAGGAAACTCAGTTTTCACACTCTATGCTTAGTGCCCTTTGAGTGCATTATCTAGGAATGAACCTGGTAGAGCATCCCACACAAACGAATGCTCCACATGCGGGTTTCACATGCCACCAACTCCACATTCACAGGCAACTTCAGCGCCACAGCCATTTTCAGATAGCCCTCAATGCAAAGGCTCTAGACGCAAATATTGGTGTGAGAGCTAATTCAATCAAGGGAACACTGCATGTTGATGAAGGGCATATTGAAGAAGGATCAGCCGAGTGGTTCTTGTGGAGAACAACTCCATTTGGCTCACTAACTTCACACACCATCAGGCTTCTCAAGCAGCTCTCAAGGAAACTCAGTTTTCACACCCTATGCTTAGTGCCCTTTGTGTGCATAGGACTGAAATGAAACTTGGCGAGGATCCCACACAAATGAATGCTCCACATGCGGGTTTCACATGCCACCAACTCCACATTCTCAGGCAACTTCAGCGCCACAACCGTTTTCAGATAGCTCTCAATGCAAAGGCTCTAGACGCAAATATTGGTGGTGAGAGCTAATTCAATCAAGGAAACACTGCATGTTGGTGAAGGGCATATTGAAGAAGGATCAGCCGAGTGGTTCTTGTGGGAGAACAACTCCATTTGGCTCACTAACTTCACACACCATCAGGCTTCCAAGCAGCTCTCAAGGAACTCAGTTTTCACACTCTATGCTTAGTGCCCTTTGAGTGCATTATCTAGGAATGAACCTGGTAGAGCATCCCACACAAACGAATGCTCCACATGCGGGTTTCACATGCCACCAAGTCCACATTCACAGGCAACTTCAGCGCCACAGCCGTTTTCAGATAGCCCTCAATGCAAAGGCTCTAGATGCAAATATTGGTGTGAGAGCTAATTCAATCAAGGAAACACTGCATGTTGGTGAAGGGCATATTGAAGAAGGATCAGCCGAGTGGTTCTTGTGGGAGAACAACTCCATTTGTTTCACTAACTTCACACACCATCAGGCTTCCAAGCAGCTCTCAAGGAAACTCAGTTTTCACACTCTATGCTTAGTGCCCTTTGAGTGCATTATCTAGGAATGAACCTGGTAGAGCATCCCACACAAACGAATGCTCCACATGCGGGTTTCACATGCCAGCAACTCCACATTCACAGGCAACCTCAGCGCCACAGCCGTTTTCAGATAGCCCTCAATGCAAAGGCTCTAGACGCAAATATTGGTGTGAGAGCTAATTCAATCAAGGAAACACTGCATGTTGGTGAAGGGCATATTGAAGAAGGATCAGCCGAGTGGTTCTTGTGGGAGAACAACTCATTTGGCTCACTAACTTCACACACCATCAGGCTTCCAAGCAGCTCTCAAGGAAACTCAGTTTTCACACTCTATGCTTAGTGCCCTTTGAGTGCATTATCTAGGAATGAACCTGGTAGAGCATCCCACACAAACGAATGCTCCACATGCGGGTTTCACATGCCACCAACTCCACATTCACAGGCAACTTCAGCGCCACAGCCATTTTCAGATAGCCCTCAATGCAAAGGCTCTAGACGCAAATATTGGTGTGAGAGCTAATTCAATCAAGGGAACACTGCATGTTGGTGAAGGGCATATTGAAGAAGGATCAGCCGAGTGGTTCTTGTGGGGAGAACAACTCCATTTAGCTCACTAACTTCACACACCATCAGGCTTCCAAGCAGCTCTCAAGGGAAACTCAGTTTTCACACCCTATGCTTAGTGCCCTTTGTGTGCCTAGGACTGAAATGAAACTTGGCGAGGATCCCACACAAATGAATGCTCCACATGCGGGTTTCACATGCCACCAACTCCACATTCACAGGCAACTTCAGCGCCACAGCATTTTTCAGATAGCCCTCAAATGCAAAGGCTCTAGACGCAAATATTGGTGTGAGAGCTAATTCAATCAAGGAAACACTGCATGTTGGTGAACGGCATATTGAAGAAGGATCAGCCGAGTGGGATCTTGTGGAGAATAACTCCATTTTGCTCACTAACTTCACACACCATCAGGCTTCCAAGCAGCTCTCAAGGAAACTCAGTTTTCACACTCTATGCTTAGTGCCCTTTGAGTGCATTATCTAGGAATGAACCTGGTAGAGCATCCCACACAAACTAATGCTCCACATGCCGGTTTCACATGCCACCAACTCCACATTTCACAGGCAACTTCAGCGCCACAGCCGTTTTCAGATAGCCCTCAATGCAAAGGCTCTAGACGCAAATATTGGTGTGAGAGCTAATTCAATCAAGGAAACACTGCATGTTGGTGAAGGGCATATTGAAGAAGGATCAGCCGAGTGGTTCTTGTGGGAGAACAACTCCATTTGGCTCACTAACTTCACACACCATCAGGCTTCCAAGCAGCTCTCAAGGAAACTCAGTTTTCACACTCTATGCTTAGTGCCCTTTGAGTGCATTATCTAGCAATGAACCTGGTAGAGCATCCCACACAAACGAATGCTCCACATGCGGGTTTCACATGCCACCAACTCCACATTCACAGGCAACTTCAGCGCCACAGCCGTTTTCAGATAGCCCTCAATGCAAAGGCTCTAGACGCAAATATTGGTGTGAGAAGCTAATTCAATCAAGGAAACACTGCATGTTGGTGAAGGGCATATTGAAGAAGCATCAGCCGAGTGGTTCTTGTGGGAGAACAACTCCATTTGGCTCACTAACTTTACACACCATCAGGCTTCCAAGCAGCTCTCAAGGAAACTCAGTTTTCAAACTCTATGCTTAGTGCCCTTGTGTGCCCAGGCCTGAAATGAAGCTTGGTGAAGATCCCACACAAACGAATGCTCCACATGCGGGTTTCACATGGCACCAACTGCACATTCACAGGCAACTTTCAGCGCCACAGCCATTTTCAGATAGCTCTCAATGCAAAGGCTCTAGACGCAAATATTGGTGTGAGAGCTAATTCAATCAAGGGAACACTGCATGTTGGTGAAGGGCATATTGAAGAAGGATCAGCCGAGTGGATCTTGAGGGAGAACAACTCCATTTGGCTCACTAACTTCACACACCATCAGGCTTCCAGGCAGCTCTCAAGGAAACTCAGTTTTCACACTCTATGCTTACTGCCCTTGAGTGCATTATCTAGGAATGAACCTGGTAGAGCATCCCACACAAACGAATGCTCCACTTGTGGGTTTCACATGCCACCAACTCCACATTCACAGGCAACTTCAGCGCCACAGCCATTTTCAGATAGCTCTCAATTCATAGGCTCTAGACGCAAATATTGGTGTGAGAGCTAATTCAATCAAAGAAACACTGCATGTTGGGTGAAGGGCATATTGAAGAAGGATCAGCCGAGTGGTTCTTGTGGGAGAACAACTCCATTTGGCTCACTAACTTCACACACCATCAGGCTTCCAAGCAGCTCTCAAGGAAACTCAGTTTTCACACTCTATGCTTAGTGCCCTTTGAGTGTGCATTATCTAGGAATGAACCTGGTAGAAGCATCCCACACAAACGAATGCTCCACATGCGGGTTTCACATGCCACCAACTCCACATTCACAGGCAACTTCAGCGCCACAGCCGTTTTCAGATAGCCCTCAATGCAAAGGCTCTAGATGCAAATATTGGTGTGAGAGCTAATTCAATCAAGGAAACACTGCATGGTTGGTGAAGGGCATATTGAAGAAGGATCAGCCGAGTGGTTCTTGTGGAGAACAACTCCATTTGGCTCACTAACTTCACACACCAATCAGGCTTCCAAGCAGCTCTCAAGGAAACTCAGTTTTCACACTCTATGCTTAGTGCCCTTTGAGTGCATTATCTAGGAATGAACCTGGTAGAGCATCCCACACAAACGAATGCTCCACATGCGGGTTTCACATGCCACCAAGTCCACATTCACAGGCAACTTCAGCGCCACAGCCATTTTCAGATAGCCCTCAATGCAAAGGCTCTAGACGCAAATATTGGTGTGAGAGCTAATTCAATCAAGGAAACACTGCATGTTGGTGAAGGGCATATTGAAGAAGGATCAGCCGAGTGGTTTTTGTGGGAGAACAACTCCATTTGGCTCACTTACTTCACACACCATCAGGCTTCCAAGCAGCTCTCAAGGAAACTCAGTTTTCACACTCTATGCTTAGTGCCCTTTGAGTGCATTATCTAGGAATGAACCTGGTAGAGCATCCCACACAAACGAATGCTCCACATGCGGGTTTCACATGCCACCAACTCCACATTCACAGGCAACTTCAGCGCCACAGCCATTTTCAGATAGCCCTCAATGCAAAGGCTCTAGACGCAAATATTGGTGTGAGAGCTAATTCAATCAAGGGAACACTGCATGTTGGTGAAGGGCATATTGAAGAAGGATCAGCCGAGTGGTTCTTGTGGGAGAACAACTCCATTTGGCTCACTAACTTCACACACCATCAGGCTTCCAAGCAGCTCTCAAGGAAACTCAGTTTTCACACTCTATGCTTACTGCCCTTTGAGTGCATTATCTAGGAATGAACCTGGTAGAGCATCCCACACAAACGAATGCTCCACATGCGGGTTTCACATGCCACCAACTCCACATTCACAGGCAACTTCAGCGCCACAGCCATTTTCAGATAGCCCTCAATGCAAAGGCTCTAGACGCAAATATTGGTGTGAGAGCTAATTCAATCAAGGAAACACTGCATGTTGGTGAAGGGCATATTGAAGAAGGATCAGCCGAGTGGTTCTTGTGGGAGAACAACTCCATTTGGCTCACTAACTTCACACACCATCAGGCTTCCAAGCAGCTCTCAAGGAAACTCAGTTTTCACACCCTATGCTTAGTGCCCTTTGTGTGCCTAGGACTGAAATGAAACTTGGCGAGGATCCCACACAAATGAATGCTCCACATGCGGGTTTCACATGCAACCAACTCCACATTCACAGGCAACTTCAGCGCCACAGCATTTTCTTCAGATAGCCCTCAATGCAAAGGCTCTAGACGCAAATATTGGTGTGAGAGCTAATTCAATCAAGGGAACACTGCAATGTTGGTGAAGGGCATATTGAAGAAGGATCAGCCGAGTGGATCTTGTGGGAGAACAACTCCATTTTGCTCACTAACTTCACACACCATCAGGCTTCCAAGCAGCTCTCAAGGAACTCAGTTTCACACTCTATGCTTAGTGCCCTTTGAGTGCATTATCTAGGAATGAACCTGGTAGAGCATCCCACACAAACTAATGCTCCACATGCGGGTTTTCACATGCCACCAACTCCACATTCACAGGCACCTTCAGCGCCACAGCCGTTTTCAGATAGCCCTCAATGCAAAGGCTCTAGACGCAAATATTGGTGTGAGAGCTAATTCAATCAAGGAAACACTGCATGTTGGTGAAGGGCATATTGAAGAAGGATCAGCCGAGTGGTTCTTGTGGGAGAACAACTCCATTTGGCTCACTAACTTTACACACCATCAGGCTTCCAGGCAGCTCTCAAGGAAACTCAGGTTTCAAACTCTATGCTTAGTGCCCTTTGTGTGCCTAGGACAGAAATGAAGCTTGGTGAAGATCCCACACAAACGAAAGCTCCACATGCGGGTTTCACATGGCACCAACTGCACATTCACAGGCAACTTCAGCGCCACAGCCATTTTCAGATAGCTCTCAATGCAAAGGCTCTAGACGCAAATATTGGTGTGAGAGCTAATTCAATCAAGGGAACACTGCATGTTGGTGAAGGGCATATTGAAGAAGGATCAGCCGAGTGGTTCTTGAGGGAGAACAACTCCATTTGGCTCACTAACTTCACACACCATCAGGCTTCCAGGCAGCTCTCAAGGAAACTCAGTTTTCACACTCTAGGCTTACTGCCCTTTGAGTGCATTATCTAGGAATGAACCTGGTAGAGCATCCCACACAAACGAATGCTCCACTTGTGGGTTTCACATGCCACCAACTCCACATTCACAGGCAACTTCAGCGCCACAGCCATTTTCAGATAGCTCTCAATGCATAGGCTCTAGACGCAAATATTGGTGTGAGAGCTAATTCAATCAAAGAAACACTGCATGTTGGTGAAGGGCATATTGAAGAAGGATCAGCCGAGTGGTTCTTGTGGGAGAACAACTCCATTTGGCTCACTAACTTCACACACCATCAGGCTTCCAAGCAGCTCTCAAGGAAACTCAGTTTTCACACTCTATGCTTAGTGCCCTTTGAGTGCATTATCTAGGAATGAACCTGGTAGAGCATCCCACACAAACGAATGCTCCACATGCGGGTTTCACATGCCACCAAGTCCACATTCACAGGCACCTTCAGCGCCACAGCCGTTTTCAATAGCCCTCAATGCAAAGGCTCTAGACGCAAATATTGGTGTGAGAGCTAATTCAATCAAGGGAACGCTGCATGTTGGTGAAGGGCATATTGAAGAAGGATCAGCCGAGTGGTTTTTGTGGGAGAACAACTCCATTTGGCTCACTAACTTCACACACCATCAGGCTTCCAAGCAGCTCTCAAGGAAACTCAGTTTTCACACCCTATGCTTAGTGCCCTTTGTGTGCCTAGGACTGAAATGAAACTTGGCGAGGATCCCACACAAACGAATGCTCCACATGCGGGTTTCACATGCCACCAACTCCACATTCACAGGCAACTTCAGCGCCACAGCCATTTTCAGATAGCCCTCAATGCAAAGGCTCTAGACGCAAATATTGGTGTGAGAGCTAATTCAATCAAGGAAGCACTGCATGTTGGTGAAGGGCATATTGAAGAAGGATCAGCCGAGTGGATCTTGTGGGAGAACAACTCCATTTTGCTCACTAACTTCACACACCATCAGGCTTCCAAGCAGCTCTCAAGGAAACTCAGTTTTCACACTCTATGCTTAGTGCCCTTTGAGTGCATTATCTAGGAATGAACCTGGTAGAGCATCCCACACAAACGAATGCTCCACATGCGGGTTTCACATGCCAGCAACTCCACATTCACAGGCAACTTCAGCGCCACAGCCGTTTTCAGATAGCCCTCAATGCAAAGGCTCTAGATGCAAATATTGGTGTGAGAGCTAATTCAATCAAGGAAACACTGCATGTTGGTGAAGGGCATATTGAAGAAGGATCAGCCGAGTGGTTCTTGTGGGAGAACAACTCCATTTGTTTCACTAACTTCACACACCATCAGGCTTCCAAGCAGCTCTCAAGGAAACTCAGTTTTCACACTCTATGCTTAGTGCCCTTTGAGTGCATTATCTAGGAATGAACCTGGTAGAGCATCCCACACAAACGAATGCTCCACATGCGGGTTTCACATGCCAGCAACTCCACATTCACAGGCAACCTCAGCGCCACAGCCGTTTTCAGATAGCCCTCAATGCAAAGGCTCTAGACGCAAATATTGGTGTGAGAGCTAATTCAATCAAGGAAACACTGCATGTTGGTGAAGGGCATATTGAAGAAGGATCAGCCGAGTGGTTCTTGTGGGAGAACAACTCCATTTGGCTCACTAACTTCACACACCATCAGGCTTCCAAGCAGCTCTCAAGGAAACTCAGTTTTCACACTCTATGCTTAGTGCCCTTTGAGTGCATTATCTAGGAATGAACCTGGTAGAGCATCCCACACAAACGAATGCTCCACATGCGGGTTTCACATGCCACCAACTCCACATTCACAGGCAACTTCAGCGCCACAGCCATTTTCAGATAGCCCTCAATGCAAAGGCTCTAGACGCAAATATTGGTGTGAGAGCTAATTCAATCAAGGGAACACTGCATGTTGGTGAAGGGCATATTGAAGAAGGATCAGCCGAGTGGTTCTTGTGGGAGAACAACTCCATTTGGCTCACTAACTTCACACACCATCAGGCTTCCAAGCAGCTCTCAAGGAAACTCAGTTTTCACACCCTATGCTTAGTGCCCTTTGTGTGCCTAGGACTGAAATGAAACTTGGCGAGGATCCCACACAAATGAATGCTCCACATGCGGGTTTCACATGCCACCAACTCCACATTCACAGGCAACTTCAGCGCCACAGCATTTTTCAGATAGCCCTCAATGCAAAGGCTCTAGACGCAAATATTGGTGTGAGAGCTAATTCAATCAAGGAAACACTGCATGTTGGTGAACGGCATATTGAAGAAGGATCAGCCGAGTGGATCTTGTGGGAGAATAACTCCATTTTGCTCACTAACTTCACACACCATCAGGCTTCCAAGCAGCTCTCAAGGAAACTCAGTTTTCACACTCTATGCTTAGTGCCCTTTGAGTGCATTATCTAGGAATGAACCTGGTAGAGCATCCCACACAAACTAATGCTCCACATGCCGGTTTCACATGCCACCAACTCCACATTCACAGGCAACTTCAGCGCCACAGCCGTTTTCAGATAGCCCTCAATGCAAAGGCTCTAGACGCAAATATTGGTGTGAGAGCTAATTCAATCAAGGAAACACTGCATGTTGGTGAAGGGCATATTGAAGAAGGATCAGCCGAGTGGTTCTTGTGGGAGAACAACTCCATTTGGCTCACTAACTTCACACACCATCAGGCTTCCAAGCAGCTCTCAAGGAAACTCAGTTTTCACACTCTATGCTTAGTGCCCTTTGAGTGCATTATCTAGCAATGAACCTGGTAGAGCATCCCACACAAACGAATGCTCCACATGCGGGTTTCACATGCCACCAACTCCACATTCACAGGCAACTTCAGCGCCACAGCCGTTTTCAGATAGCCCTCAATGCAAAGGCTCTAGACGCAAATATTGGTGTGAGAGCTAATTCAATCAAGGAAACACTGCATGTTGGTGAAGGGCATATTGAAGAAGCATCAGCCGAGTGGTTCTTGTGGGAGAACAACTCCATTTGGCTCACTAACTTTACACACCATCAGGCTTCCAAGCAGCTCTCAAGGAAACTCAGTTTTCAAACTCTATGCTTAGTGCCCTTTGTGTGCCCAGGCCTGAAATGAAGCTTGGTGAAGATCCCACACAAACGAATGCTCCACATGCGGGTTTCACATGGCACCAACTGCACATTCACAGGCAACTTCAGCGCCACAGCCATTTTCAGATAGCTCTCAATGCAAAGGCTCTAGACGCAAATATTGGTGTGAGAGCTAATTCAATCAAGGGAACACTGCATGTTGGTGAAGGGCATATTGAAGAAGGATCAGCCGAGTGGATCTTGAGGGAGAACAACTCCATTTGGCTCACTAACTTCACACACCATCAGGCTTCCAGGCAGCTCTCAAGGAAACTCAGTTTTCACACTCTATGCTTACTGCCCTTTGAGTGCATTATCTAGGAATGAACCTGGTAGAGCATCCCACACAAACGAATGCTCCACTTGTGGGTTTCACATGCCACCAACTCCACATTCACAGGCAACTTCAGCGCCACAGTCATTTTCAGATAGCTCTCAATGCATAGGCTCTAGACGCAAATATTGGTGTGAGAGCTAATTCAATCAAAGAAACACTGCATGTTGGTGAAGGGCATATTGAAGAAGGATCAGCCGAGTGGTTCTTGTGGGAGAACAACTCCATTTGGCTCACTAACTTCACACACCATCAGGCTTCCAAGCAGCTCTCAAGGAAACTCAGTTTTCACACTCTATGCTTAGTGCCCTTTGAGTGCATTATCTAGGAATGAACCTGGTAGAGCATCCCACACAAACGAATGCTCCACATGCGGGTTTCACATGCCACCAACTCCACATTCACAGGCAACTTCAGCGCCACAGCCGTTTTCAGATAGCCCTCAATGCAAAGGCTCTAGATGCAAATATTGGTGTGAGAGCTAATTCAATCAAGGAAACACTGCATGTTGGTGAAGGGCATATTGAAGAAGGATCAGCCGAGTGGTTCTTGTGGGAGAACAACTCCATTTGGCTCACTAACTTCACACACCATCAGGCTTCCAAGCAGCTCTCAAGGAAACTCAGTTTTCACACTCTATGCTTAGTGCCCTTTGAGTGCATTATCTAGGAATGAACCTGGTAGAGCATCCCACACAAACGAATGCTCCACATGCGGGTTTCACATGCCACCAAGTCCACATTCACAGGCAACTTCAGCGCCACAGCCATTTTCAGATAGCCCTCAATGCAAAGGCTCTAGACGCAAATATTGGTGTGAGAGCTAATTCAATCAAGGAAACACTGCATGTTGGTGAAGGGCATATTGAAGAAGGATCAGCCGAGTGGTTTTTGTGGGAGAACAACTCCATTTGGCTCACTTACTTCACACACCATCAGGCTTCCAAGCAGCTCTCAAGGAAACTCAGTTTTCACACTCTATGCTTAGTGCCCTTTGAGTGCATTATCTAGGAATGAACCTGGTAGAGCATCCCACACAAACGAATGCTCCACATGCGGGTTTCACATGCCACCAACTCCACATTCACAGGCAACTTCAGCGCCACAGCCATTTTCAGATAGCCCTCAATGCAAAGGCTCTAGACGCAAATATTGGTGTGAGAGCTAATTCAATCAAGGGAACACTGCATGTTGGTGAAGGGCATATTGAAGAAGGATCAGCCGAGTGGTTCTTGTGGGAGAACAACTCCATTTGGCTCACTAACTTCACACACCATCAGGCTTCCAAGCAGCTCTCAAGGAAACTCAGTTTTCACACTCTATGCTTACTGCCCTTTGAGTGCATTATCTAGGAATGAACCTGGTAGAGCATCCCACACAAACGAATGCTCCACATGCGGGTTTCACATGCCACCAACTCCACATTCACAGGCAACTTCAGCGCCACAGCCATTTTCAGATAGCCCTCAATGCAAAGGCTCTAGACGCAAATATTGGTGTGAGAGCTAACTCAATCAAGGAAACACTGCATGTTGGTGAAGGGCATATTGAAGAAGGATCAGCCGAGTGGTTCTTGTGGGAGAACAACTCCATTTGGCTCACTAACTTCACACACCATCAGGCTTCCAAGCAGCTCTCAAGGAAACTCAGTTTTCACACCCTATGCTTAGTGCCCTTTGTGTGCCTAGGACTGAAATGAAACTTGGCGAGGATCCCACACAAATGAATGCTCCACATGCGGGTTTCACATGCCACCAACTCCACATTCACAGGCAACTTCAGCGCCACAGCATTTTTCAGATAGCCCTCAATGCAAAGGCTCTAGACGCAAATATTGGTGTGAGAGCTAATTCAATCAAGGGAACACTGCATGTTGGTGAAGGGCATATTGAAGAAGGATCAGCCGAGTGGATCTTGTGGGAGAACAACTCCATTTTGCTCACTAACTTCACACACCATCAGGCTTCCAAGCAGCTCTCAAGGAAACTCAGTTTTCACACTCTATGCTTAGTGCCCTTTGAGTGCATTATCTAGGAATGAACCTGGTAGAGCATCCCACACAAACTAATGCTCCACATGCGGGTTTCACATGCCACCAACTCCACATTCACAGGCACCTTCAGCGCCACAGCCGTTTTCAGATAGCCCTCAATGCAAAGGCTCTAGACGCAAATATTGGTGTGAGAGCTAATTCAATCAAGGAAACACTGCATGTTGGTGAAGGGCATATTGAAGAAGGATCAGCCGAGTGGTTCTTGTGGGAGAACAACTCCATTTGGCTCACTAACTTTACACACCATCAGGCTTCCAGGCAGCTCTCAAGGAAACTCAGTTTTCAAACTCTATGCTTAGTGCCCTTTGTGTGCCTAGGACAGAAATGAAGCTTGGTGAAGATCCCACACAAACGAAAGCTCCACATGCGGGTTTCACATGGCACCAACTGCACATTCACAGGCAACTTCAGCGCCACAGCCATTTTCAGATAGCTCTCAATGCAAAGGCTCTAGACGCAAATATTGGTGTGAGAGCTAATTCAATCAAGGGAACACTGCATGTTGGTGAAGGGCATATTGAAGAAGGATCAGCCGAGTGGTTCTTGAGGGAGAACAACTCCATTTGGCTCACTAACTTCACACACCATCAGGCTTCCAGGCAGCTCTCAAGGAAACTCAGTTTTCACACTCTAGGCTTACTGCCCTTTGAGTGCATTATCTAGGAATGAACCTGGTAGAGCATCCCACACAAACGAATGCTCCACTTGTGGGTTTCACATGCCACCAACTCCACATTCACAGGCAACTTCAGCGCCACAGCCATTTTCAGATAGCTCTCAATGCATAGGCTCTAGACGCAAATATTGGTGTGAGAGCTAATTCAATCAAAGAAACACTGCATGTTGGTGAAGGGCATATTGAAGAAGGATCAGCCGAGTGGTTCTTGTGGGAGAACAACTCCATTTGGCTCACTAACTTCACACACCATCAGGCTTCCAAGCAGCTCTCAAGGAAACTCAGTTTTCACACCCTATGCTTAGTGCCCTTTGTGTGCCTAGGACTGAAATGAAACTTGGCGAGGATCCCACACAAACGAATGCTCCACATGCGGGTTTCACATGCCACCAACTCCACATTCACAGGCAACTTCAGCGCCACAGCCATTTTCAGATAGCCCTCAATGCAAAGGCTCTAGACGCAAATATTGGTGTGAGAGCTAATTCAATCAAGGAAGCACTGCATGTTGGTGAAGGGCATATTGAAGAAGGATCAGCCGAGTGGATCTTGTGGGAGAACAACTCCATTTTGCTCACTAACTTCACACACCATCAGGCTTCCAAGCAGCTCTCAAGGAAACTCAGTTTTCACACTCTATGCTTAGTGCCCTTTGAGTGCATTATCTAGGAATGAACCTGGTAGAGCATCCCACACAAACGAATGCTCCACATGCGAGTTTCACATGCCACCAACTCCACATTCACAGGCAACTTCAGCGCCACAGCCGTTTTCAGATAGCCCTCAATGCAAAGGCTCTAGACGCAAATATTGGTGTGAGAGCTAATTCAATCAAGGAAACACTGCATGTTGGTGAAGGGCATATTGAAGAAGGATCAGCCGAGTGGTTCTTGTGGGAGAACAACTCCATTTGGCTCACTAACTTCACACACCATCAGGCTTCCAAGCAGCTCTCAAGGAAACTCAGTTTTCACACTCTATGCTTAGTGATCTTTGTGTGCCCAGGACTGAAATGAAGCTTGGTCAACATCCCACACAAACGAATGCTCCACATGCGGGTTTCACATGCCACCAACTCCACATTCACAGGCAACTTCAGCGCCACAGCCGTTTTCAGATAGCCCTCAATGCAAAGGCTCTAGACGCAAATATTGGTGTGAGAGCTAATTCAATCAAGGAAACACTGCATGTTGGTGAAGGGCATATTGAAGAAGGATCAGCCGAGTGGTTCTTGTGGGAGAACAACTCCATTTGGCTCACTAGCTTCACACACCATCAGGCTTCCAAGCAGCTCTCAAGGAAACTCAGTTTTCACACTCTATGCTTAGTGCCCTTTGAGTGCATTATCTAGGAATGAACCTGGTAGAGCATCCCACACAAACGAATGCTCCACATGCGGGTTTCACATGCCACCAACTCCACATTCACAGGCAACTTCAGGTCCACAGCCGTTTTCAGATAGCCCTCAATGCAAAGGCTCTAGACGCAAATATTGGTGTGAGAGCTAATTCAATCAAGGAAACACTGCATGTTGGTGAAGGGCATATTGAAGAAGGATCAGCCGAGTGGTTCTTGTGGGAGAACAACTCCATTTGGCTCACTAACTTCACACACCATCAGGCTTCCAAGCAGCTCTCAGGGAAACTCAGTTTTCACACTCTATGCTTAGTGCCCTTTGTATGGCTAGGACTGAAATGAACCTGGTAGAGCATCCCACACAAACGAATGCTCCACATGCGGGTTTCACATGCCACCAACTCCACATTCACAGGCAACATCAGCGCCACAGCCGTTTTCAGATAGCCCTCAATGCAAAGGCTCTAGACGCAAATATTGGTGTGAGAGCTAATTCAATCAAGGAAACACTGCATGTTGGTGAAGGGCATATTGAAGAAGGATCAGCCGAGTGGTTCTTGTGGGAGAACAACTCCATTTGGCTCACTAACTTCACACACCATCAGGCTTCCAAGCAGCTCTCAAGGAAACTCAGTTTTCACACTCTATGCTTAGTGCCCTTTGTATGGCTAGGACTGAAATGAACCTGGTAGAGCATCCCACACAAACGAATGCTCCACATTCGGGTTTCACATGCCACCAACTCCACATTCACAGGCAACTTCAGCGCCACAGCCGTTTTCAGATAGCCCTCAATGCAAAGGCTCTAGACGCAAATATTGGTGTGAGAGCTAATTCAATCAAGGAAACACTGCATGTTGGTAAAGGGCATATTGAAGAAGGATCAGCCGAGTGGTTCTTGTGGGAGAACAACTCCATTTGGCTCACTAACTTCACACACCATCAGGCTTCCAAGCAGCTCTCAAGGAAACTCAGTTTTCACACTCTATGCTTAGTGCCCTTTGAGTGCATTATTTAGGAATGAACCTGGTAGAGCATCCCACACAAACGAATGCTCCACATGCGGGTTTCACATGCCACCAACTCCACATTCATAGCCAACTTCAGCGCCACAGCCGTTTTCAGATAGCCCTCAATGCAAAGGCTCTAGACGCAAATATTGGTGTGAGAGCTAATTCAATCAAGGAAACACTGCATGTTGGTGAAGGGCATATTGAAGAAGGATCAGCCGAGTGGTTCTTGTGGGAGAACAACTCCATTTGGCTCACTAACTTCACACACCATCAGGCTTCCAAGCAGCTCTCAAGGAAACTCAGTTTTCACACTCTATGCTTAGTGCCCTTTGAGTGCCTAGGACTGAAATGAAGCTTGGAGAGCATCCCACACAAACGAATGCTCCACATGCGGGTTTCACATGCCACCAACTCCACATTCACAGGCAACTTCAGCGCCACAGCCGTTTTCAGATAGCCATCAATGCAAAGGCTCTAGACGCAAATATTGGTGTGAGAGCTAATTCAATCAAGGAAACACTGCATGTTGGTGAAGGGCATATTGAAGAAGGATCAGCCGAGTGGTTCTTGTGGGAGAACAACTCCATTTGGCTCACTAACTTCACACACCATCAGGCTTCCAAGCAGCTCTCAAGGAAACTCAGTTTTCACACTCTATGCTTAGTGCCCTTTGTATGGCTAGGACTGAAATGAACCTGGTAGAGCATCCCACACAAACGAATGCTCCACATGCGGCTTTCACATGCCACCAACTCCACATTCACAGGCAACTTCAGCGACACAGCCGTTTTCAGATAGCCCTCAATGCAAAGGCTCTAGACGCAAATATTGGTGTGAGAGCTAATTCAATCAAGGAAACACTGCATGTTGGTGAAGGGCATATTGAAGAAGGATCAGCCGAGTGGTTCTTGTGGGAGAACAACTCCATTTGGCTCACTAAATTCACACACCATCAGGCTTCCAAGCAGCTCTCAAGGAAACTCAGCTTTCACACTGTATGCTTAGTGCCCTTTGAGTGCATTATCTAGGAATGAACCTGGTAGAGCATCCCACACAAACGAATGCTCCACATCCGGGTTTCACATGCCACCAACTCCACATTCACAGGCAACTTCAGCGCCACAGCCGTTTTCAGATAGCCCTCAATGCAAAGGCTCTAGACGCAAATATTGGTGTGAGAGCTAATTCAATCAAGGAAACACTGCATGTTGGTGAAGGGCATATTGAAGAAGGATCAGCCGAGTGGTTCTTGTGGGAGAACAACTCCATTTGGCTCACTACACACACCATCAGGCTTCCAAGCAGCTCTCAAGGAAACTCAGTTTTCACACTCTATGCTTAGTGCCCTTTGAGTGAATAGGACTGAAATGAAGCTTGGAGAGTATCCCACACAAACGAATGCTCCACATGCGGGTTTCACATGCCACCAACTCCACATTCACAGGCATCTTCAGCGCCACAGCCGTTTTCAGATAGCCCTCAATGCAAAGGCTCTAGACGCAAATATTGGTGTGAGAGCTAATTCAATCAAGGAAACACTGCATGTTGGTGAAGGGCATATTGAAGAAGGATCAGCCGAGTGGTTCTTGTGGGAGAACAACTCCATTTGGCTCACTAACTTCACACACCATCAGGCTTCCAAGCAGCTCTCAAGGAAACTCAGTTTTCACACTCTATGTTTAGTGCCCTTTGAGTGCATTATCTAGGAATGAACCTGGTAGAGCATCCCACAGAAACGAATGCTCCACATGCGGGTTTCACATGCCACCAACTCCACATTCACAGGCAACTTCAGCGCCACAGCCGTTTTCAGATAACCCTCAATGCAAAGGCTCTAGACGCAAATATTGGTGTGAGAGCTAATTCAATCAAGGAAACACTGCATGTTGGTGAAGGGCATATTGAAGAAGGATCAGCCGAGTGGTTCTTGTGGGAGAACAACTCCATTTGGCTCACTAAATTCACACACCATCAGGCTTCCAAGCAGCTCTCAAGGAAACTCAGTTTTCACACTCTATGCTTAGTGCCCTTTGTATGGCTAGGACAGAAATGAACCTGGTAGAGCATCCCACACAAACGAATGCTCCACATGCGGGTTTCACATGCCACCAACTCCACATTCACAGGCAGCTTCAACACCACAGCCGTTTTCATATAGCCCTCAATGCAAAGGCTCTAGACGCAAATATTGGTGTGAGAGCTAATTCAATCAAGGAAACACTGCATGTTGGTGAAGGGCATATTGAAGAAGGATCAGCCGAGTGGTTCTTGTGGGAGAACAACTCCATTTGGCTCACTAACTTCACACACCATCAGGCTTCCAAGCAGCTCTCAAGGAAATTCAGTTTTCACACTCTATGCTTAGTGCCCTTGAGTGCACTATCTAGGAATGAACCTGGTAGAGCATCCCACACAAACGAATGCTCCACATCCGGGTTTCACATGCCACCAACTCCACATTCACAGGCAACTTCAGCGCCACAGCCGTTTTCAAATAGCCCTCAATGCAAAGGCTCTAGACGCAAATATTGGTGTGAGAGCTAATTCAATCAAGGAAACACTGCATGTTGGTGAAGGGCATATTGAAGAAGGATCAGCCGAGTGGTTCTTGTGGGAGAACAACTCCATTTGGCTCACTAACTTCACACACCATCAGGCTTCCAATCAGCTCTCAAGGAAACTCAGTTTTCACACTCTATGCTTAGTGCCCTTTGAGTGCATTATTTAGGAATGAACCTGGTAGAGCATCCCACACATACGAATGCTCCACATGCGGGTTTCACATGCCACCAACTCCACATTCACAGGCAACTTCAGCGCCACAGCCGTTTTCAGATAGCCCTCAATGCAAAGGCTCTAGACGCAAATATTGGTGTGAGAGCTAATTCAATCAAGGAAACACTGCATGTTGGTGAAGGGCATATTGAAGAAGGATCAGCCGAGTGGTTCTTGTGGGAGAACAACTCAATTTGGCTCACTAAATTTACACACCATCAGGCTTCCAAGCAGCTCTCAAGGAAACTCAGTTTTCACACTCTATGCTTAGTGCCCTTTGAGTGCATTATCTAGGAATGAACCTGGTAGAGCATCCCACACAAACGAATGCTCCACATGCGGGTTTCACATGCCACCAACTCCACATTCACAGGCAACTTCAGCGCCACAGCCGTTTTCAGATAGCCCTCAATGCAAAGGCTCTAGACGCAAATATTGGTGTGAGAGCTAATTCAATCAAGGAAACACTGCATGTTGGTGAAGGGCATATTGAAGAAGGATCAGCCGAGTGGTTCTTGTGGGAGAACAACTCCATTTGGCTCACTAACTTCACACACCATCAGGCTTCCAAGCAGCTCTCAAGGAAACTCAGTTTTCACACTCTATGCTTAGTGCCCTTTGAGTGCATTATCTAGGAATGAACCTGGTAGAGCATCCCACACAAACGAATGCTCCACATGCGGGTTTCACATGCCACCAACTCCACATTCACAGGCAACTTCAGCGCCACAGCCGTTTTCAGATAGCCCTCAATGCAAAGGCTCTAGACGCAAATATTGGTGTGAGAGCTAATTCAATCAAGGAAACACTGCATGTTGGTGAAGGGCATATTGAAGAAGGATCAGCCGAGTGGTTCTTGTGGGAGAACAACTCCATTTGGCTCACTAACTTCACACACCATCAGGCTTCCAAGCAGCTCTCAAGGAAACTCAGTTTTCACACTCTATGCTTAGTGCCCTTTGTATGGCTAGGACTGAAATGAACCTGGTAGAGCATCCCACACAAACGAATGCTCCACATGCGGGTTTCACATGCCACCAACTCCACATTCACAGGCAGCTTCAGCGCCACAGCCGTTTTCAGATAGCCCTCAATGCAAAGGCTGTAGACGCAAATATTGGTGTGAGAGCTAATTCAATCAAGGAAACACTGCATGTTGGTGAAGGGCATATTGAAGAAGGATCAGCCGAGTGGTTCTTGTGGGAGAACAACTCCATTTGGCTCACTAACTTCACACACCATCAGGCTTCCAAGCAGCTCTCAAGGAAACTCAGTTTTCACACTCTATGCTTAGTGCCCTTTGTATGGCTAGGACTGAAATGAACCTGGTAGAGCATCCCACACAAACGAATGCTCCACATGCGGGTTTCACATGCCACCAACTCCACATTCACAGGCAACTTCAGCGCCACAGCCGTTTTCAGATAGCCCTCAATGCAAAGGCTCTAGACGCAAATATTGGTGTGAGAGCTAATTCAATCAAGGAAACACTGCATGTTGGTGAAGGGCATATTGAAGAAGGATCAGCCGAGTGGTTCTTGTGGGAGAACAACTCCATTTGGCTCACTAAATTCACACACCATCAGGCTTCCAAGCAGCTCTCAAGGAAACTCAGTTTTCACACTCTATGCTTAGAGCCCTTTGAGTGCATTATCTAGGAATGAACCTGGTAGAGCATCCCACACAAACTAATGCTCCACATGCGGGTTTCACATGCCACCAACTCCACATTCACAGGCAACTTCAGCGCCACAGCCGTTTTCAGATAGCCCTCAATGCAAAGGCTCTAGACGCAAATATTGGTGTGAGAGCTAATTCAATCAAGGAAACACTGCATGTTGGTGAAGGGCATATTGAAGAAGGATCAGCCGAGTGGTTCTTGTGGGAGAACAACTCCATTTGGCTCACTAACTTCACACACCATCAGGCTTCCAAGCAGCTCTCAAGGAAACTCAGTTTTCACACTCTATGCTTAGTGCCCTTTGTATGGCTAGGACTGAAATGAACCTGGTAGAGCATCCCACACAAACGAATGCTCCACATGCGGGTTTCACATGCCACCAACTCCACATTCACAGGCAACTTCAGCGCCACAGCCGTTTTCAGATAGCCCTCAATGCAAAGGCTCTAGACGCAAATATTGGTGTGAGAGCTAATTCAATCAAGGAAACACTGCATGTTGGTGAAGGGCATATTGAAGAAGGATCAGCCGAGTGG
This sequence comes from Ochotona princeps, assembly GCF_030435755.1. Taxonomy (NCBI): domain Eukaryota; kingdom Metazoa; phylum Chordata; class Mammalia; order Lagomorpha; family Ochotonidae; genus Ochotona; species Ochotona princeps. The sequence goes on along the minus strand of NW_026698800.1, from coordinate 8,968 downwards.
TTCTTGTGGGAGAACAACTCCATTTGGCTCACTAACTTCACACACCATCAGGCTTCCAAGCAGCTCTCAAGGAAACTCAGTTTTCACACTCTATGCTTAGTGCCCTTTGAGTGCATTATCTAGGAATGAACCTGGTAGAGCATCCCACACAAACGAATGCTCCACATGCGGGTTTCACATGCCACTAACTCCACATTCACAGGCAGCTTCAGCGCCACAGCCGTTTTCAGATAGCCCTCAATGCAAAGGCTCTAGACGCAAATATTGGTGTGAGAGCTAATTCAATCAAGGAAACACTGCATGTTGGTGAAGGGCATATTGAAGAAGGATCAGCCGAGTGGTTCTTGTGGGAGAACAACTCCATTTGGCTCACTAACTTCACACACCATCAGGCTTCCAAGCAGCTCTCAAGGAAACTCAGTTTTCACACTCTATGCTTAGTGCTCTTTGTGTGCCTAGGACTGAAATGAAACTTGGTCAGCATCCCACACAAACGAATGCTCCACATGCGGGTTTCACATGCCACCAACTCCACATTCACAGGCAACTTCAGCGCCACAGCCGTTTTCAGATAGCCCTCAATGCAAAGGCTCTAGACGCAAATATTGGTGTGAGAGCTAATTCAATCAAGGAAACACTGCATGTTGGTGAAGGGCATATTGAAGAAGGATCAGCCGAGTGGTTCTTGTGGGAGAACAACTCCATTTGGCTCACTAACTTCACACACCATCAGGCTTCCAAGCAGCTCTCAAGGAAACTCAGTTTTCACACTCTATGCTTAGTGCTCTTTGTGTGCCTAGGACTGAAATGAAACTTGGTCAGCATCCCACACAAACGAATGCTCCACATGCGGGTTTCACATGCCACCAACTCCACATTCACAGGCAACTTCAGCGCCACAGCCGTTTTCAGATAGCCCTCAATGCAAAGGCTCTAGACGCAAATATTGGTGTGAGAGCTAATTCAATCAAGGAAACACTGCATGTTGGTGAAGGGCATATTGAAGAAGGATCAGCCGAGTGGTTCTTGTGGGAGAACAACTCCATTTGGCTCACTAACTTCACACACCATCAGGCTTCCAAGCAGCTCTCAAGGAAACTCAGTTTTCACACTCTATGCTTAGTGCCCTTTGTATGGCTAGGACTGAAATGAACCTGGTAGAGCATCCCACACAAACGAATGCTCCACATGCGGGTTTCACATGCCACCAACTCCACATTCACAGGCAACTTCAGCGCCACAGCCGTTTTCAGATAGCCCTCAATGCAAAGGCTCTAGACGCAAATATTGGTGTGAGAGCTAATTCAATCAAGGAAACACTGCATGTTGGTGAAGGGCATATTGAAGAAGGATCAGCCGAGTGGTTCTTGTGGGAGAACAACTCCATTTGGCTCACTAAATTCACACACCATCAGGCTTCCAAGCAGCTCTCAAGGAAACTCAGTTTTCACACTCTATGCTTAGTGCCCTTTGAGTGCATTATCTAGGAATGAACCTGGTAGAGCATCCCACACAAACGAATGCTCCACATGCGGGTTTCACATGCCACCAACTCCACATTCACAGGCAACTTCAGCGCCACAGCCGTTTTCAGATAGCCCTCAATGCAAAGGCTCTAGATGCAAATATTGGTGTGAGAGCTAATTCAATCAAGGAAACACTGCATGTTGGTGAAGGGCATATTGAAGAAGGATCAGCCGAGTGGTTCTTGTGGGAGAACAACTCCATTTGGCTCACTAACTTCACACACCATCAGGCTTCCAAGCAGCTCTCAAGGAAACTCAGTTTTCACACTCTATGCTTAGTGCACTTTGAGTGCATTATTTAGGAATGAACCTGGTAGAGCATCCCACACAAACGAATGCTCCACATGCGGGTTTCACATGCCACCAACTCCACATTCACAGGCAACTTCAGCGCCACAGCCGTTTTCAGATAGCCCTCAATGCAAAGGCTCTAGACGCAAATATTGGTGTGAGAGCTAATTCAATCAAGGAAACACTGCATGTTGGTGAAGGGCATATTGAAGAAGGATCAGCCGAGTGGTTCTTGTGGGAGAACAACTCCATTTGGCTCACTAACTTCACACACCATCAGGCTTCCAAGCAGCTCTCAAGGAAACTCAGTTTTCACACTCTATGCTTAGTGCACTTTGAGTGAATTATCTAGGAATGAACCTGCTAGAGCATCCCACACAAACGAATGCTCCACATGCGGGTTTCACATGCCACCAACTCCACATTCACAGGCAACTTCAGCGCCACAGCCGTTTTCAGATAGCCCTCAATGCAAAGGCTCTAGACGCAAATATTGGTGTGAGAGCTAATTCAATCAAGGAAACACTGCATGTTGGTGAAGGGCATATTGAAGAAGGATCAGCCGAGTGGTTCTTGTGGGAGAACAACTCCATTTGGCTCACTAACTTCACACATCATCAGGCTTCCAAGCAGCTCTCAAGGAAACTCAGTTTTCACACTCTATGCTTAGTGCCCTTTGAGTGCATTATCTAGGAATGAACCTGGTAGAGCATCCCACACAAACGAATGCTCCACATGCGGGTTTCACATGCCACCAACTCCACATTCACAGGCAACTTCAGCGCCACAGCCGTTTTCAGATAGCCCTCAATGCAAAGGCTCTAGACGCAAATATTGGTGTGAGAGCTAATTCAATCAAGGAAACACTGCATGTTGGTGAAGGGCATATTGAAGAAGGATCAGCCGAGTGGTTCTTGTGGGAGAACAACTCCATTTGGCTCACTAACTTCACACACCATCAGGCTTCCAAGCAGCTCTCAAGGAAACTCAGTTTTCACACTCTATGCTTAGTGCCCTTTGTATGGCTAGGACTGAAATGAACCTGGTAGAGCATCCCACACAAACGAATGCTCCACATGCGGGTTTCACATGCCACCAACTCCACATTCACAGGCAGCTTCAGCGCCACAGCCGTTTTCAGATAGCCCTCAATGCAAAGGCTCTAGACGCAAATATTGGTGTGAGAGCTAATTCAATCAAGGAAACACTGCATGTTGGTGAAGGGCATATTGAAGAAGGATCAGCCGAGTGGTTCTTGTGGGAGAACAACTCCATTTGGCTCACTAACTTCACACACCATCAGGCTTCCAAGCAGCTCTCAAGGAAACTCAGTTTTCACACTCTATGCTTAGTGCCCTTTGAGTGCATTATCTAGGAATGAACCTGGTAGAGCATCCCACACAAACGAATGCTCCACATCCGGGTTTCACATGCCACCAACTCCACATTCACAGGCAACTTCAGCGCCACAGCCGTTTTCAGATAGCCCTCAATGCAAAGGCTCTAGACGCAAATATTGGTGTGAGAGCTAATTCAATCAAGGAAACACTGCATGTTGGTGAAGGGCATATTGAAGAAGGATCAGCCGAGTGGTTCTTGTGGGAGAACAACTCCATTTGGCTCACTAACTTCACACACCATCAGGCTTCCAAGCAGCTCTCAAGGAAACTCAGTTTTCACACTCTATGCTTAGTGCTCTTTGTGTGCCTAGGACTGAAATGAAACTTGGTCAGCATCCCACACAAACGAATGCTCCACATGCGGGTTTCACATGCCACCAACTCCACATTCACAGGCAACTTCAGCGCCACAGCCGTTTTCAGATAGCCCTCAATGCAAAGGCTCTAGACGCAAATATTGGTGTGAGAGCTAATTCAATCAAGGAAACACTGCATGTTGGTGAAGGGCATATTGAAGAAGGATCAGCCGAGTGGTTCTTGTGGGAGAACAACTCCATTTGGCTCACTAACTTCACACACCATCAGGCTTCCAAGCAGCTCTCAAGGAAACTCAGTTTTCACACTCTATGCTTAGTGCCCTTTGAGTGCATTATCTAGGAATGAACCTGGTAGAGCATCCCACACAAACGAATGCTCCACATGCGGGTTTCACATGCCACCAACTCCACATTCACAGGCAACTTCAGCGCCACAGCCGTTTTCAGATAGCCCTCAATGCAAAGGCTCTAGACGCAAATATTGGTGTGAGAGCTAATTCAATCAAGGAAACACTGCATGTTGGTGAAGGGCATATTGAAGAAGGATCAGCCGAGTGGTTCTTGTGGGAGAACAACTCCATTTGGCTCACTACACACACCATCAGGCTTCCAAGCAGCTCTCAAGGAAACTCAGTTTTCACACTCTATGCTTAGTGCCCTTTGAGTGAATAGGACTGAAATGAAGCTTGGAGAGCATCCCACACAAACGAATGCTCCACATGCGGGTTTCACATGCCACCAACTCCACATTCACAGGCAACTTCAGCGCCACAGCCGTTTTCAGATAGCCCTCAATGCAAAGGCTCTAGGCGCAAATATTGGTGTGAGAGCTAATTCAATCAAGGAAACACTGCATGTTGGTGAAGGGCATATTGAAGAAGGATCAGCCGAGTGGTTCTTGTGGGAGAACAACTCCATTTGGCTCAGTAACTTCACACACCATCAGGCTTCCAAGCAGCTCTCAAGGAAACTCAGTTTTCACACTCTATGCTTAGTGCCCTTTGAGTGCATTATCTAGGAATGAACCTGGTAGAGCATCCCACACAAACGAATGCTCCACATGCGGGTTTCACATGCCACCAACTCCACATTCACAGGCAACTTCAGCGCCACAGCCGTTTTCAGATAGCCCTCAATGCAAAGGCTCTAGATGCAAATATTGGTGTGAGAGCTAATTCAATCAAGGAAACACTGCATGTTGGTGAAGGGCATATTGAAGAAGGATCAGCCGAGTGGTTCTTGTGGGAGAACAACTCCATTTGGCTCACTAACTTCACACACCATCAGGCTTCCAAGCAGCTCTCAAGGAAACTCAGTTTTCACACTCTATGCTTAGTGCCCTTTGTATGGCTAGGACTGAAATGAACCTGGTAGAGCATCCCACACAAACGAATGCTCCACATGCGGGTTTCACATGCCACCAACTCCACATTCACAGGCAGCTTCAGCGCCACAGCCGTTTTCAGATAGCCCTCAATGCAAAGGCTCTAGACGCAAATATTGGTGTGAGAGCTAATTCAATCAAGGAAACACTGCATGTTGGTGAAGGGCATATTGAAGAAGGATCAGCCGAGTGGTTCTTGTGGGAGAACAACTCCATTTGGCTCACTAACTTCACACACCATCAGGCTTCCAAGCAGCTCTCAAGGAAACTCAGTTTTCACACTCTATGCTTAGTGCCCTTTGAGTGCACTATCTAGGAATGAACCTGGTAGAGCATCCCACACAAACGAATGCTCCACATCCGGGTTTCACATGCCACCAACTCCACATTCACAGGCAACTTCAGCGCCACAGCCGTTTTCAGATAGCCCTCAATGCAAAGGCTCTAGACGCAAATATTGGTGTGAGAGCTAATTCAATCAAGGAAACACTGCATGTTGGTGAAGGGCATATTGAAGAAGGATCAGCCGAGTGGTTCTTGTGGGAGAACAACTCCATTTGGCTCACTAACTTCACACACCGTCAGGCTTCCAAGCAGCTCTAAAGGAAACTCAGTTTTCACACTCTATGCTTAGTGCCCTTTGAGTGCATTATCTAGGAATGAACCTGGTAGAGCATCCCACACAAACGAATGCTCCACATGCGGGTTTTACATGCCACCAACTCCACATTCACAGGCAACTTCAGCGCCACAGCCGTTTTCAGATAGCCCTCAATGCAAAGGCTCTAGACGCAAATATTGGTGTGAGAGCTAATTCAATCAAGGAAACACTGCATGTTGGTGAAGGGCATATTGAAGAAGGATCAGCCGAGTGGTTCTTGTGGGAGAACAACTCCATTTGGCTCACTAACTTCACACACCATCAGGCTTCCAAGCAGCTCTCAAGGAAACTCAGTTTTCACACTCTATGCTTAGTGCCCTTTGTATGGCTAGGACTGAAATGAACCTGGTAGAGCATCCCACACAAACGAATGCTCCACATGCGGGTTTCACATGCCACCAACTCCACATTCACAGGCAACTTCAGCGCCACAGCCGTTTTCAGATAGCCCTCAATGCAAAGGCTCTAGACGCAAATATTGGTGTGAGAGCTAATTCAATCAAGGAAACACTGCATGTTGGTGAAGGGCATATTGAAGAAGGATCAGCCGAGTGGTTCTTGTGGGAGAACAACTCCATTTGCTCACTAAATTCACACACCATCAGGCTTCCAAGCAGCTCTCAAGGAAACCTCAGTTTTCACACTCTATGCTTAGTGCCCTTTGAGTGCATTATCTAGGAATGAACCTGGTAGGAGCATCCCCACACAAACGAATGCTCCACATGCGGGTTTCACATGCCACCAACTCCACATTCACAGGCAACTTCAGCGCCACAGCCGTTTTCAGATAGCCCTCAATGCAAAGGCTCTAGATGCAAATATTGGTGTGAGAGCTAATTCAATCAAGGAAACACTGCATGTTGGTGAAGGGCATATTGAAGAAGGATCAGCCGAGTGGTTCTTGTGGGAGAACAACTCCATTTGGCTCACTAACTTCACACACCATCAGGCTTCCAAGCAGCTCTCAAGGAAACTCAGTTTTCACACTCTATGCTTAGTGCACTTTGAGTGCATTATTTAGGAATGAACCTGGTAGAGCATCCCACACAAACGAATGCTCCACATGCGGGTTTCACATGCCACCAACTCCACATTCACAGGCAACTTCAGCGCCACAGCCGTTTTCCAGATAGCCCTCAATGCAAAGGCTCTAGACGCAAATATTGGTGTGAGAGCTAATTCAATCAAGGAAACACTGCATGTTGGTGAAGGGGCATATTGAAGAAGGATCAGCCGAGTTGTTCTTGTGGGAGAACAACTCCATTTGGCTCACTAACTTCACACACCATCAGGCTTCCAAGCAGCTCTCAAGGAAACTCAGTTTTCACACTCTATGCTTAGTGCACTTTGAGTGAATTATCTAGGAATGAACCTGCTAGAGCATCCCACACAAACGAATGCTCCACATGCGGGTTTCACATGCCACCAACTCCACATTCACAGGCAACTTCAGCGCCACAGCCGTTTTCAGATAGCCCTCAATGCAAAGGCTCTAGACGCAAATATTGGTGTGAGAGCTAATTCAATCAAGGAAACACTGCATGTTGGTGAAGGGCATATTGAAGAAGGATCAGCCGAGTGGTTCTTGTGGGAGAACAACTCCATTTGGCTCACTAACTTCACACATCATCAGGCTTCCAAGCAGCTCTCAAGGAAACTCAGTTTTCACACTCTATGCTTAGTGCCCTTTGAGTGCATTATCTAGGAATGAACCTGGTAGAGCATCCCACACAAACGAATGCTCCACATGCGGGTTTCACATGCCACCAACCTCCACATTCACAGGCAACTTCAGCGCCACAGCCGTTTTCAGATAGCCCCTCAATGCAAAGGCTCTAGACGCAAATATTGGTGTGAGAGCTAATTCAATCAAGGAAACACTGCATGTTGGTGAAGGGCATATTGAAGAAGGATCAGCCGAGTGGTTCTTGTGGGAGAACAACTCCATTTGGCTCACTAACTTCACACACCATCAGGCTTCCAAGCAGCTCTCAAGGAAACTCAGTTTTCACACTCTATGCTTAGTGCCCTTTGTATGGCTAGGACTGAAATGAACCTGGTAGAGCATCCCACACAAACGAATGCTCCACATGCGGGTTTCACATGCCACCAGACTCCACATTCACAGGCAGCTTCAGCGCCACAGCCGTTTTCAGATAGCCCTCAATGCAAAGGCTCTAGACGCAAATATTGGTGTGAGAGCTAATTCAATCAAGGAAACACTGCATGTTGGTGAAGGGCATATTGAAGAAGGATCAGCCGAGTGGTTCTTGTGGGAGAACAACTCCATTTGGCTCACTAACTTCACACACCATCAGGCTTCCAAGCAGCTCTCAAGGAAACTCAGTTTTCACACTCTATGCTTAGTGCCCTTTGAGTGCATTATCTAGGAATGAACCTGGTAGAGGCATCCCACACAAACGAATGCTCCACATGCGGGTTTCACATGCACCAACTCCACATTCACAGGCAACTTCAGCGCCACAGCCGTTTTCAGATAGCCCTCAATGCAAAGGCTCTAGACGCAAATATTGGTGTGAGAGCTAATTCAATCAAGGAAACACTGCATGTTGGTGAAGGGCATATTGAAGAAGGATCAGCCGAGTGGTTCTTGTGGGAGAACAACTCCATTTGGCTCACTAACTTCACACACCATCAGGCAGCTTCCAAGCATGCTCTCAAGGAAACTCAGTTTTCACACTCTATGCTTAGTGCTCTTTGTGTGCCTAGGACTGAAATGAAACTTGGTCAGCATCCCACACAAACGAATGCTCCACATGCGGGGTTTCACATGCCACCAACTCCACATTCACAGGCAACTTCAGCGCCACAGCCGTTTTCAGATAGCCCTCAATGCAAAGGCTCTAGACGCAAATATTGGTGTGAGAGCTAATTCAATCAAGGAAACACTGCATGTTGGTGAAGGGCATATTGAAGAAGGATCAGCCGAGTGGTTCTTGTGGGAGAACAACTCCATTTGGCTCACTAACTTCACACACCATCAGGGCTTCCAAGCAGCTCTCAAGGAAACTCAGTTTTCACACTCTATGCTTAGTGCCCTTTGAGTGCATTATCTAGGAATGAACCTGGTAGAGCATCCCCACACAAACGAATGCTCCACATGCGGGTTTCACATGCCACCAACTCCACATTCACAGGCAACTTCAGCGCCACAGCCGTTTTCAGATAGCCCTCAATGCAAAGGCTCTAGACGCAAATATTGGTGTGAGAGCTAATTCAATCAAGGAAACACTGCATGTTGGTGAAGGGCATATTGAAGAAGGATCAGCCGAGTGGTTCTTGTGGGAGAACAACTCCATTTGGCTCACTACACACCACCCATCAGGCTTCCAAGCAGCTCTCAAGGAAACTCAGTTTTCACACTCTAT
>NW_026698799.1:0-78160 GCF_030435755.1 Ochotona princeps | reverse complement strand
ATATTTGCGTCTAGAGCCTTTGCATTGAGGGCTATCTGAAAATGGCTGTGGCGCTGAAGTTGCCTGTGAATGTGGAGTTGGTGGCATGTGAAACCCGCATGTGGAGCATTCGTTTGTGTGGGATGCTCTACCAGGTTCATTTCAGTCCTAGCCAAAGAAAGGGCACTAAGCATAGAGTGTGAAAACTGAGTTTCCTTGAGAGCTGCTTGGAAGCCTGATGGTGTGTGAAGTTAGTGAGCCAAATGGAGTTGTTCTCCCACAAGAACCACTCGGCTGATCGTTCTTCAATATGCCCTTCACCAACATGCAGTGTTTCCTTGATTGAATTAGCTCTCACACCAATATTTGTGTCTAGAGCCTTTGCATTGAGGGCTATCTGAAAACGGCTGTTGCGCTGAAGTTGCCTGTGAATGTGGAGTTGGTGGCATGCGAAACCCGCATGTGGAGCATTCGTTTGTGTGGGATGCTCACCAAGCTTCTTTTCAGTCCTAGGCACTCATAGGGCACTAAGTATAGAGTGTGAAAACTGAGTTTCCTTGAGAGCTGCTTGGAAGCCTGATGGTGTGTGAAGTTAGTGAGCCAAATGGAGTTGTTCTCCCACAAGAACCACTCGGCTGATCCTTCTTCAATATGCCCTTCACCAACATGCAGTGTTTCCTTGATTGAATTAGCTCTCACACCAATATTTGCGTCTAGAGCCTTTGCATTGAGGGCTATCTGAAAACGGCTGTGGCGCTGAAGTTGCCTGTGAATGTGGAGTTGGTGGCATGTGAAACCCGCATGTGGAGCATTCGTTTGTGTGGGATGCTCTACCAGGTTCATTCCTAGATAATGCACTCAAAGGGCACTAAGCATAGAGTGTGAAAACTGAGTTTCCTTGAGAGCTGCTTGGAAGCCTGATGGTGTGTGAAGTTAGTGAGCCAAATGGAGTTGTTCTCCCACAAGAACCACTCGGCTGATCCTTCTTCAATATGCCCTTCACCAACATGCAGTGTTTCCTTGATTGAATTAGCTCTCACACCAATATTTGCGTCTAGAGCCTTTGCATTGAGGGCTATCTGAAAATGGCTGTGGCGCTGAAGTTGCCTGTGAATGTGGAGTTGGTGGCATGTGAAACCCGCATGTGGAGCATTCGTTTGTGTGGGATGCTCTACCAGGTTCATTTCAGTCCTAGCCAAAGAAAGGGCACTAAGCATAGAGTGTGAAAACTGAGTTTCCTTGAGAGCTGCTTGGAAGCCTGATGGTGTGTGAAGTTAGTGAGCCAAATGGAGTTGTTCTCCCACAAGAACCACTCGGCTGATCCTTCTTCAATATGCCCTTCACCAACATGCAGTGTTTCCTTGATTGAATTAGCTCTCACACCAATATTTGTGTCTAGAGCCTTTGCATTGAGGGCTATCTGAAAACGGCTGTGGCGCTGAAGTTGCCTGTGAATGTGGAGTTGGTGGCATGTGAAACCCGCATGTGGAGCATTCGTTTGTGTGGGATGCTCACCAAGCTTCATTTCAGTCCTAGGCACTCATAGGGCACTAAGCATAGAGTGTGAAAACTGAGTTTCCTTGAGAGCTGCTTGGAAGCCTGATGGTGTGTGAAGTTAGTGAGCCAAATGGAGTTGTTCTCCCACAAGAACCACTCGGCTGATCCTTCTTCAATATGCCCTTCACCAACATGCAGTGTTTCCTTGATTGAATTAGCTCTCACACCAATATTTGCGTCTAGAGCCTTTGCATTGAGGGCTATCTGAAAACGGCTGTGGCGCTGAAGTTGCCTGTGAATGTGGAGTTGGTGGCATGTGAAACCCGCATGTGGAGCATTCGTTTGTGTGGGATGCTGACCAAGCTTCATTTCAGTCCTAGGCACACAAAGAGCACTAAGCATAGAGTGTGAAAACTGAGTTTCCTTGAGAGCTGCTTGGAAGCCTGATGGTGTGTGAAGTTAGTGAGCCAAATGGAGTTGTTCTCCCACAAGAACCACTCGGCTGATCCTTCTTCAATATGCCCTTCACCAACATGCAGTGTTTCCTTGATTGAATTAGCTCTCACACCAATATTTGCGTCTAGAGCCTTTGCATTGAGGGCTATCTGAAAACGGCTGTGGCGCTGAAGTTGCCTGTGAATGTGGAGTTGGTGGCATGTGAACCCGCATGTGGAGCATTCGTTTGTGTGGGATGCTGACCAAGCTTCATTTCAGTCCTAGGCACACAAAGAGCACTAAGCAAAGAGTGTGAAAACTGAGTTTCCTTGAGAGCTGCTTGGAAGCCTGATGGTGTGTGAAGTTAGTGAGCCAAATGGAGTTGTTCTCCCACAAGAACCACTCGGCTGATCCTTCTTCAATATGCCCTTCACCAACATGCAGTGTTTCCTTGATTGAATTAGCTCTCACACCAATATTTGTGTCTAGAGCCTTTGCATTGAGGGCTATCTGAAAACGGCTGTGGCGCTGAAGTTGCCTGTGAATGTGGAGTTGGTGGCATGTGAAACCCGCATGTGGAGCATTCGTTTGTGTGGGATGCTGACCAAGCTTCATTTCAGTCCTAGGCACACAAAGGGCACTAAGCATAGAGTGTGAAAACTGAGTTTCCTTGAGAGCTGCTTGGAAACCTGATGGTGTGTGAAGTTAGTGAACCAAATGGAGTTGTTCTCCCACAAGAACCACTCGGCTGATCCTTCTTCAATATGCCCTTCACCAACATGCAGTGTTTCCTTGATTGAATTAGCTCTCACACCAATATTTGCGTCTAGAGCCTTTGCATTGAGGGCTATCTGAAAACGGCTGTGGCGCTGAAGTTGCCTGTGAATGTGGAGTTGGTGGCATGTGAAACCCGCATGTGGAGCATTCGTTTGTGTGGGATGCTCTACCAGGTTCATTTCAGTCCTAGCCAAAGAAAGGGCACTAAGCATAGAGTGTGAAAACTGAGTTTCCTTGAGAGCTGCTTGGAAGCCTGATGGTGTGTGAAGTTAGTGAGCCAAATGGAGTTGTTCTCCCACAAGAACCACTCGGCTGATCCTTCTTCAATATGCCCTTCACCAACATGCAGTGTTTCCTTGATTGAATTAGCTCTCACACCAATATTTGCTTCTAGAGCCTTTGCATTGAGGGCTATCTGAAAACGGCTGTGGCGCTGAAGTTGCCTGTGAATGTGGAGTTGGTGGCATGTGAAACCCGCATGTGGAGCATTCTTTTATGTGGGATGCTGACCAAGCTTCATTTCAGTCCTAGGCACACAAAGGGCACCAAGCATAGAGTGTAAAAACTGAGTTTCCTTGAGAGCTGCTTGGAAGCCTGATTGTGTGTGAAGTTAGTGAGCCAAATGGAGTTGTTCTCCCACAAGAACCACTCGGCTGATCCTTCTTCAATATGCCCTTCACCAACATGCAGTGTTTCCTTGATTGAATTAGCTCTCACACCAATATTTGCGTCTAGAGCCTTTGCATTGAGGGCTATCTGAAAACGGCTGTGGCGCTGAAGTTGCCTGTGAATGTGGAGTTGGTGGCATGTGAAACCCGCATGTGGAGCATTCGTTTGTGTGGGATGCTCTACCAGGTTCATTCCTAGATAATGCACTCAAAGGGCACTAAGCATAGAGTGTGAAAACTGAGTTTCCTTGAGAGCTGCTTGGAAGCCTGATGGTGTGTGAAGTTAGTGAGCCAAATGGAGTTGTTCTCCCACAAGAACCACTCGGCTGATCCTTCTTCAATATGCCCTTCACCAACATGCAGTGTTTCCTTGATTGAATTAGCTCTCACACCAATATTTGCGTCTAGAGCCTTTGCATTGAGGGCTATCTGAAAACGGCTGTGGCGCTGAAGTTGCCTGTGAATGTGGAGTTGGTGGCATGTGAAACCCGCATGTGGAGCATTCGTTTGTGTGGGATGCTGACCAAGCTTCATTTCAGTCCTAGGCACACAAAGGGCACTAAGCATAGAGTGTAAAAACTGAGTTTCCTTGAGAGCTGCTTGGAAGCCTGATGGTGTGTGAAGTTAGTGAGCCAAATGGAGTTGTTCTCCCACAAGAACCACTCGGCTGATCCTTCTTCAATATGCCCTTCACCAACATGCAGTGTTTCCTTGATTGAATTAGCTCTCACACCAATATTTGCGTCTAGAGCCTTTGCATTGAGGGCTATCTGAAAATGGCTGTGGCGCTGAAGTTGCCTGTGAATGTGGAGTTGGTGGCATGTGAAACCCGCATGTGGAGCATTCGTTTGTGTGGGATGCTCTACCAGGTTCATTTCAGTCCTAGCCAAAGAAAGGGCACTAAGCATAGAGTGTGAAAACTGAGTTTCCTTGAGAGCTGCTTGGAAGCCTGATGGTGTGTGAAGTTAGTGAGCCAAATGGAGTTGTTCTCCCACAAGAACCACTCGGCTGATCGTTCTTCAATATGCCCTTCACCAACATGCAGTGTTTCCTTGATTGAATTAGCTCTCACACCAATATTTGTGTCTAGAGCCTTTGCATTGAGGGCTATCTGAAAACGGCTGTTGCGCTGAAGTTGCCTGTGAATGTGGAGTTGGTGGCATGCGAAACCCGCATGTGGAGCATTCGTTTGTGTGGGATGCTCACCAAGCTTCTTTTCAGTCCTAGGCACTCATAGGGCACTAAGTATAGAGTGTGAAAACTGAGTTTCCTTGAGAGCTGCTTGGAAGCCTGATGGTGTGTGAAGTTAGTGAGCCAAATGGAGTTGTTCTCCCACAAGAACCACTCGGCTGATCCTTCTTCAATATGCCCTTCACCAACATGCAGTGTTTCCTTGATTGAATTAGCTCTCACACCAATATTTGCGTCTAGAGCCTTTGCATTGAGGGCTATCTGAAAACGGCTGTGGCGCTGAAGTTGCCTGTGAATGTGGAGTTGGTGGCATGTGAAACCCGCATGTGGAGCATTCGTTTGTGTGGGATGCTCTACCAGGTTCATTCCTAGATAATGCACTCAAAGGGCACTAAGCATAGAGTGTGAAAACTGAGTTTCCTTGAGAGCTGCTTGGAAGCCTGATGGTGTGTGAAGTTAGTGAGCCAAATGGAGTTGTTCTCCCACAAGAACCACTCGGCTGATCCTTCTTCAATATGCCCTTCACCAACATGCAGTGTTTCCTTGATTGAATTAGCTCTCACACCAATATTTGCGTCTAGAGCCTTTGCATTGAGGGCTATCTGAAAACGGCTGTGGCGCTGAAGTTGCCTGTGAATGTGGAGTTGGTGGCATGTGAAACCCGCATGTGGAGCATTCGTTTGTGTGGGATGCTGACCAAGCTTCATTTCAGTCCTAGGCACACAAAGGGCACTAAGCATAGAGTGTAAAAACTGAGTTTCCTTGAGAGCTGCTTGGAAGCCTGATGGTGTGTGAAGTTAGTGAGCCAAATGGAGTTGTTCTCCCACAAGAACCACTCGGCTGATCCTTCTTCAATATGCCCTTCACCAACATGCAGTGTTTCCTTGATTGAATTAGCTCTCACACCAATATTTGCGTCTAGAGCCTTTGCATTGAGGGCTATCTGAAAATGGCTGTGGCGCTGAAGTTGCCTGTGAATGTGGAGTTGGTGGCATGTGAAACCCGCATGTGGAGCATTCGTTTGTGTGGGATGCTCTACCAGGTTCATTTCAGTCCTAGCCAAAGAAAGGGCACTAAGCATAGAGTGTGAAAACTGAGTTTCCTTGAGAGCTGCTTGGAAGCCTGATGGTGTGTGAAGTTAGTGAGCCAAATGGAGTTGTTCTCCCACAAGAACCACTCGGCTGATCGTTCTTCAATATGCCCTTCACCAACATGCAGTGTTTCCTTGATTGAATTAGCTCTCACACCAATATTTGTGTCTAGAGCCTTTGCATTGAGGGCTATCTGAAAACGGCTGTGGCGCTGAAGTTGCCTGTGAATGTGGAGTTGGTGGCATGCGAAACCCGCATGTGGAGCATTCGTTTGTGTGGGATGCTCACCAAGCTTCTTTTCAGTCCTAGGCACTCATAGGGCACTAAGTATAGAGTGTGAAAACTGAGTTTCCTTGAGAGCTGCTTGGAAGCCTGATGGTGTGTGAAGTTAGTGAGCCAAATGGAGTTGTTCTCCCACAAGAACAACTCGGCTGATCCTTCTTCAATATGCCCTTCACCAACATGCAGTGTTTCCTTGATTGAATTAGCTCTCACACCAATATTTGCGTCTAGAGCCTTTGCATTGAGGGCTATCTGAAAACGGCTGTGGCGTTGAAGTTGCCTGTGAATGTGGAGTTGGTGGCATGTGAAACCCGCATGTGGAGCATTCGTTTGTGTGGGATGCTCTACCAGGTTCATTCCTAGATAATGCACTCAAAGATCACTAAGCATAGAGTGTGAAAACTGAGTTTCCTTGAGAGCTGCTTGGAAGCCTGATGGTGTGTGAAGTTAGTGAGCCAAATGGAGTTGTTCTCCCACAAGAACCACTCGGCTGATCCTTCTTCAATATGCCCTTCACCAACATGCAGTGTTTCCTTGATTGAATTAGCTCTCACACCAATATTTGCGTCTAGAGCCTTTGCATTGAGGGCTATCTGAAAACGGCTGTGGCGCTGAAGTTGCCTGTGAATGTGGAGTTGGTGGCATGTGAAACCCGCATGTGGAGCATTCGTTTGTGTGGGATGCTGACCAAGCTTCATTTCAGTCCTAGGCACACAAAGAGCACTAAGCATAGAGTGTGAAAACTGAGTTTCCTTGAGAGCTGCTTGGAAGCCTGATGGTGTGTGAAGTTAGTGAGCCAAATGGAGTTGTTCTCCCACAAGAACCACTCGGCTCATCCTTCCTCAATATGCCCTTCACCAACATGCAGTGTTTCCTTGATTGAATTAGCTCTCACACCAATATTTGCGTCTAGAGCCTTTGCATTGAGGGCTATCTGAAAACGGCTGTGGCGCTGAAGTTGCCTGTGAATGTGGAGTTGGTGGCATGTGAAACCCGCATGTGGAGCATTCGTTTGTGTGGGATGCTCTACCAGGTTCATTCCTAGATAATGCACTCAAAGGGCACTAAGCATAGAGTGTGAAAACTGAGTTTCCTTGAGAGCTGCTTGGAAGCCTGATGGTGTGTGAAGTTAGTGAGCCAAATGGAGTTGTTCTCCCACAAGAACCACTCGGCTGATCCTTCTTCAATATGCCCTTCACCAACATGCAGTGTTTCCTTGATTGAATTAGCTCTCACACCAATATTTGCGTCTAGAGCCTTTGCATTGAGGGCTATCTGAAAACGGCTGTGGCGCTGAAGTTGCCTGTGAATGTGGAGTTGGTGGCATGTGAAACCCGCATGTGGAGCATTCGTTTGTGTGGGATGCTGACCAAGCTTCATTTCAGTCCTAGGCACACAAAGAGCACTAAGCATAGAGTGTGAAAACTGAGTTTCCTTGACAGCTGCTTGGAAGCCTGATGGTGTGTGAAGTTAGTGAGCCAAATGGAGTTGTTCTCCCACAAGAACCACTCGGCTGATCCTTCTTCAATATGCCCTTCACCAACATGCAGTGTTTCCTTGATTGAATTAGCTCTCACACCAATATTTGCATCTAGAGCCTTTGCATTGAGGGCTATCTGAAAACGGCTGTGGCGCTGAAGTTGCCTGTGAATGTGGAGTTGGTGGCATGTGAAACCCGCATGTGGAGCATTCGTTTGTGTGGGATGCTCTACCAGGTTCATTTCAGTCCTAGCCAAAGAAAGGGCACTAAGCATAGAGTGTGAAAACTGAGTTTCCTTGAGAGCTGCTTGGAAGCCTGATGGTGTGAAGTTAGTGAGCCAAATGGAGTTGTTCTCCCACAAGAGCCACTCGGCTGATCCTTCTTCAATATGCCCTTCACCAACATGCAGTGTTTCCTTGATTGAATTAGCTCTCACACCAATATTTGCGTCTAGACCCTTTGCATTGAGGGCTATCTGAAAACGGCTGTGGCGCTGAAGTTGCCTGTGAATGTGGAGTTGGTGGCATGTGAAACCCGCATGTGGAGCATCCGTTTGTGTGGGATGCTGACCAAGCTTCATTTCAGTCCTAGGCACACAAAGGGCACTAAGCATAGAGTGTAAAAACTGAGTTTCGTTGAGAGCTGCTTGGAAGCCTGATGGTGTGTGAAGTTAGTGAGCCAAATGGAGTTGTTCTCCCACAAGAACCACTCGGCTGATCCTTCTTCAATATGCCCTTCACCAACATGTAGTGTTTCCTTGATTGAATTAACTCTCACACCAATATTTGCGTCTAGAGTCTTTGCATTGAGGGCTATCTGAAAATGGCTGTGGCGCTGAAGTTGCCTGTGAATGTGGAGTTGGTGGCATGTGAAACCCGCATGTGGAGCATTCGTTTGTGTGGGATGCTCTACCAGGTTCATTCCTAGATAATGCACTCAAAGGGCACTAAGCATAGAGTGTGAAAACTGAGTTTCCTTGAGAGCTGCTTGGAAGCCTGATGGTGTGTGAAGTTAGTGAGCCAAATGGAGTTGTTCTCCCACAAGAACCACTCGGCTGATCCTTCTTCAATATGCCCTTCACCAACATGCAGTGTTTCCTTGATTGAATTAGCTCTCACACCAATATTTGCGTCTAGAGCCTTTGCATTGAGGGCTATCTGAAAACGGCTGTGGCGCTGAAGTTGCCTGTGAATGTGGAGTTGGTGGCATGTGAAACCCGCATGTGGAGCATTCGTTTGTGTGGGATGCTGACCAAGCTTCATTTCAGTCCTAGGCACACAAAGAGCACTAAGCATAGAGTGTGAAAACTGAGTTTCCTTGAGAGCTGCTTGGAAGCCTGATGGTGTGTGAAGTTAGTGAGCCAAATGGAGTTGTTCTCCCACAAGAACCACTCGGCTGATCCTTCTTCAATATGCCCTTCACCAACATGCAGTGTTTCCTTGATTGAATTAGCTCTCACACCAATATTTGCGTCTAGAGCCTTTGCATTGAGGGCTATCTGAAAACGGCTGTGGCGCTGAAGTTGCCTGTGAATGTGGAGTTGGTGGCATGTGAAACCCGCATGTGGAGCATTCGTTTGTGTGGGATGCTGACCAAGCTTCATTTCAGTCCTAGGCACACAAAGGGCACTAAGCATAGAGTGTAAAAACTGAGTTTCCTTGAGAGCTGCTTGGAAGCCTGATGGTGTGTGAAGTTAGTGAGCCAAATGGAGTTGTTCTCCCACAAGAACCACTCGGCTGATCCTTCTTCAATATGCCCTTCACCAACAGGTAGTGTTTCCTTGATTGAATTAGCTCTCACACCAATATTTGCGTCTAGAGTCTTTGCATTGAGGGCTATCTGAAAACGGCTGTGGCGCTGAAGTTGCCTGTGAATGTGGAGTTGGTGGCATGTGAAACCCGCATGTGGAGCATTCGTTTGTGTGGGATGCTCTACCAGGTTCATTCCTAGATAATGCACTCAAAGGGCACTAAGCATAGAGTGTGAAAACTGAGTTTCCTTGAGAGCTGCTTGGAAGCCTGATGGTGTGTGAAGTTAGTGAGCCAAATGGAGTTGTTCTCCCACAAGAACCACTCGGCTGATCCTTCTTCAATATGCCCTTCACCAACATGCAGTGTTTCCTTGATTGAATTAGCTCTCACACCAATATTTGCGTCTAGAGCCTTTGCATTGAGGGCTATCTGAAAATGGCTGTGGCGCTGAAGTTGCCTGTGAATGTGGAGTTGGTGGCATGTGAAACCCGCATGTGGAGCATTCGTTTGTGTGGGATGCTCTACCAGGTTCATTTCAGTCCTAGCCAAAGAAAGGGCACTAAGCATAGAGTGTGAAAACTGAGTTTCCTTGAGAGCTGCTTGGAAGCCTGATGGTGTGTGAAGTTAGTGAGCCAAATGGAGTTGTTCTCCCACAAGAACCACTCGGCTGATCCTTCTTCAATATGCCCTTCACCAACATGCAGTGTTTCCTTGATTGAATTAGCTCTCACACCAATATTTGCGTCTAGAGCCTTTGCATTGAGGGCTATCTGAAAACGGCTGTGGCGCTGAAGTTGCCTGTGAATGTGGAGTTGGTGGCATGTGAAACCCGCATGTGGAGCATTCGTTTGTGTGGGATGCTGACCAAGCTTCATTTCAGTCCTAGGCACACAAAGGGCACTAAGCCTAGAGTGTAAAAACTGAGTTTCCTTGAGAGCTGCTTGGAAGCCTGATGGTGTGTGAAGTTAGTGAGCCAAATGGAGTTGTTCTCCCACAAGAACCACTCGGCTGATCCTTCTTCAATATGCCCTTCACCAACAGGTAGTGTTTCCTTGATTGATTTAGCTCTCACACCAATATTTGCGTCTAGAGTCTTTGCATTGAGGGCTATCTGAAAACGGCTGTGGCGCTGAAGTTGCCTGTGAATGTGGAGTTGGTGGCATGTGAAACCCGCATGTGGAGCATTCGTTTGTGTGGGATGCTCTACCAGGTTCATTCCTAGATAATGCACTCAAAGGGCACTAAGCATAGAGTGTGAAAACTGAGTTTCCTTGAGAGCTGCTTGGAAGCCTGATGGTGTGTGAAGTTAGTGAGCCAAATGGAGTTGTTCTCCCACAAGAACCACTCGGCTGATCCTTCTTCAATATGCCCTTCACCAACATGCAGTGTTTCCTTGATTGAATTAGCTCTCACACCAATATTTGCGTCTAGAGCCTTTGCATTGAGGGCTATCTGAAAATGGCTGTGGCGCTGAAGTTGCCTGTGAATGTGGAGTTGGTGGCATGTGAAACCCGCATGTGGAGCATTCGTTTGTGTGGGATGCTCTACCAGGTTCATTTCAGTCCTAGCCAAAGAAAGGGCACTAAGCATAGAGTGTGAAAACTGAGTTTCCTTGAGAGCTGCTTGGAAGCCTGATGGTGTGTGAAGTTAGTGAGCCAAATGGAGTTGTTCTCCCACAAGAACCACTCGGCTGATCCTTCTTCAATATGCCCTTCACCAACATGCAGTGTTTCCTTGATTGAATTAGCTCTCACACCAATATTTGCGTCTAGAGCCTTTGCATTGAGGGCTATCTGAAAACGGCTGTGGCGCTGAAGTTGCCTGTGAATGTGGAGTTGGTGGCATGTGAAACCCGCATGTGGAGCATTCGTTTGTGTGGGATGCTCTACCAGGTTCATTCCTAGATAATGCACTCAAAGGGCACTAAGCATAGAGTGTGAAAACTGAGTTTCCTTGAGAGCTGCTTGGAAGCCTGATGGTGTGTGAAGTTAGTGAGCCAAATGGAGTTGTTCTCCCACAAGAACCACTCGGCTGATCCTTCTTCAATATGCCCTTCACCAACATGCAGTGTTTCCTTGATTGAATTAGCTCTCACACCAATATTTGCGTCTAGAGCCTTTGCATTGAGGGCTATCTGAAAACGGCTGTGGCGCTGAAGTTGCCTGTGAATGTGGAGTTGGTGGCATGTGAAACCCGCATGTGGAGCATTCGTTTGTGTGGGATGCTGACCAAGCTTCATTTCAGTCCTAGGCACACAAAGAACACTAAGCATAGAGTGTGAAAACTGAGTTTCCTTGAGAGCTGCTTGGAAGCCTGATGGTGTGTGAAGTTAGTGAGCCAAATGGAGTTGTTCTCCCACAAGAACCACTCGGCTGATCCTTCTTCAATATGCCCTTCACCAACAGGTAGTGTTTCCTTGATTGAATTAGCTCTCACACCAATATTTGCGTCTAGAGCCTTTGCATTGAGGGCTATCTGAAAACGGCTGTGGCGCTGAAGTTGCCTGTGAATGTGGAGTTGGTGGCATGTGAAACCCGCATGTGGAGCATTCGTTTGTGTGGGATGCTGACCAAGCTTCATTTCAGTCCTAGGCACACAAAGGGCACTAAGCATAGAGTGTGAAAACTGAGTTTCCTTGAGAGCTGCTTGGAAACCTGATGGTGTGTGAAGTTAGTGAGCCAAATGGAGTTGTTCTCCCACAAGAACCACTCGGCTGATCCTTCTTCAATATGCCCTTCACCAACATGCAGTGTTTCCTTGATTGAATTAGCTCTCACACCAATATTTGCGTCTAGAGCCTTTGCATTGAGGGCTATCTGAAAACGGCTGTGGCGCTGAAGTTGCCTGTGAATGTGGAGTTGGTGGCATGTGAAACCCGCATGTGGAGCATTCGTTTGTGTGGGATGCTCTACCAGGTTCATTCCTAGATAATGCACTCAAAGGGCACTAAGCATAGAGTGTGAAAACTGAGTTTCCTTGAGAGCTGCTTGGAAGCCTGATGGTGTGTGAAGTTAGTGAGCCAAATGGAGTTGTTCTCCCACAAGAACCACTCGGCTGATCCTTCTTCAATATGCCCTTCACCAACAGGTAGTGTTTCCTTGATTGAATTAGCTCTCACACCAATATTTGCGTCTAGAGCCTTTGCATTGAGGGCTATCTGAAAACGGCTGTGGCGCTGAAGTTGCCTGTGAATGTGGAGTTGGTGGCATGTGAAACCCGCATGTGGAGCATTCGTTTGTGTGGGATGCTGACCAAGCTTCATTTCAGTCCTAGGCACACAAAGGGCACTAAGCATAGAGTGTGAAAACTGAGTTTCCTTGAGAGCTGCTTGGAAACCTGATGGTGTGTGAAGTTAGTGAGCCAAATGGAGTTGTTCTCCCACAAGAACCACTCGGCTGATCCGTCTTCAATATGCCCTTCACCAACATGCAGTGTTTCCTTGATTGAATTAGCTCTCACACCAATATTTGCGTCTAGAGCCTTTGCATTGAGGGCTATCTGAAAACGGCTGTGGCGCTGAAGTTGCCTGTGAATGTGGAGTTGGTGGCATGTGAAACCCGCATGTGGAGCATTCGTTTGTGTGGGATGCTGACCAAGCTTCATTTCAGTCCTAGGCACACAAAGAGCACTAAGCATAGAGTGTGAAAACTGAGTTTCCTTGACAGCTGCTTGGAAGCCTGATGGTGTGTGAAGTTAGTGAGCCAAATGGAGTTGTTCTCCCACAAGAACCACTCGGCTGATCCTTCTTCAATATGCCCTTCACCAACATGCAGTGTTTCCTTGATTGAATTAGCTCTCACACCAATATTTGCGTCTAGAGCCTTTGCATTGAGGGCTATCTGAAAACGGCTGTGGCGCTGAAGTTGCCTGTGAATGTGGAGTTGGTGGCATGTGAAACCCGCATGTGGAGCATTCGTTTGTGTGGGATGCTCTACCAGGTTCATTTCAGTCCTAGCCAAAGAAAGGGCACTAAGCATAGAGTGTGAAAACTGAGTTTCCTTGAGAGCTGCTTGGAAGCCTGATGGTGTGAAGTTAGTGAGCCAAATGGAGTTGTTCTCCCACAAGAGCCACTCGGCTGATCCTTCTTCAATATGCCCTTCACCAACATGCAGTGTTTCCTTGATTGAATTAGCTCTCACACCAATATTTGCGTCTAGAGCCTTTGCATTGAGGGCTATCTGAAAACGGCTGTGGCGCTGAAGTTGCCTGTGAATGTGGAGTTGGTGGCATGTGAAACCCGCATGTGGAGCATCCGTTTGTGTGGGATGCTGACCAAGCTTCATTTCAGTCCTAGGCACACAAAGAGCACTAAGCATAGAGTGTAAAAACTGAGTTTCGTTGAGAGCTGCTTGGAAGCCTGATGGTGTGTGAAGTTAGTGAGCCAAATGGAGTTGTTCTCCCACAAGAACCACTCGGCTGATCCTTCTTCAATATGCCCTTCACCAACATGTAGTGTTTCCTTGATTGAATTAATTCTCACACCAATATTTGCGTCTAGAGTCTTTGCATTGAGGGCTATCTGAAAACGGCTGTGGCGCTGAAGTTGCCTGTGAATGTGGAGTTGGTGGCATGTGAAACCCGCATGTGGAGCATTCGTTTGTGTGGGATGCTCTACCAGGTTCATTCCTAGATAATGCACTCAAAGGGCACTAAGCATAGAGTGTGAAAACTGAGTTTCCTTGAGAGCTGCTTGGAAGCCTGATGGTGTGTGAAGTTAGTGAGCCAAATGGAGTTGTTCTCCCACAAGAACCACTCGGCTGATCCTTCTTCAATATGCCCTTCACCAACATGCAGTGTTTCCTTGATTGAATTAGCTCTCACACCAATATTTGCGTCTAGAGCCTTTGCATTGAGGGCTATCTGAAAACGGCTGTGGCGCTGAAGTTGCCTGTGAATGTGGAGTTGGTGGCATGTGAAACCCGCATGTGGAGCATTCGTTGGTGTGGGATGCTGACCAAGCTTCATTTCAGTCCTAGGCACACAAAGGGCACCAAGCATAGAGTGTAAAAACTGAGTTTCCTTGAGAGCTGCTTGGAAGCCTGATTGTGTGTGAAGTTAGTGAGCCAAATGGAGTTGTTCTCCCACAAGAACCACTCGGCTGATCCTTCTTCAATATGCCCTTCACCAACATGCAGTGTTTCCTTGATTGAATTAGCTCTCACACCAATATTTGCGTCTAGAGCCTTTGCATTGAGGGCTATCTGAAAACGGCTGTGGCGCTGAAGTTGCCTGTGAATGTGGAGTTGGTGGCATGTGAAACCCGCATGTGGAGCATTCGTTTGTGTGGGATGCTGACCAAGCTTCATTTCAGTCCTTAGGCACACAAGAGCACTAAGCATAGAGTGTGAAAACTGAGTTTCCTTGAGAGCTGCTTGGAAGCCTGATGGTGTGTGAAGTTAGTGAGCCAAATGGAGTTGTTCTCCCACAAGAACCACTCGGCTGATCCTTCTTCAATATGCCCTTCACCAACATGCAGTGTTTCCTTGATTGAATTAGCTCTCACACCAATATTTGCGTCTAGAGCCTTTGCATTGAGGGCTATCTGAAAACGGCTGTGGCGCTGAAGTTGCCTGTGAATGTGGAGTTGGTGGCATGTGAAACCCGCATGTGGAGCATTCGTTTGTGTGGGATGCTGACCAAGCTTCATTTCAGTCCTAGGCACACAAAGGGCACTAAGCATAGAGTGTAAAAACTGAGTTTCCTTGAGAGCTGCTTGGAAGCCTGATGGTGTGTGAAGTTAGTGAGCCAAATGGAGTTGTTCTCCCACAAGAACCACTCGGCTGATCCTTCTTCAATATGCCCTTCACCAACAGGTAGTGTTTCCTTGATTGAATTAGCTCTCACACCAATATTTGCGTCTAGAGTCTTTGCATTGAGGGCTATCTGAAAACGGCTGTGGCGCTGAAGTTGCCTGTGAATGTGGAGTTGGTGGCATGTGAAACCCGCATGTGGAGCATTCGTTTGTGTGGGATGCTCTACCAGGTTCATTCCTAGATAATGCACTCAAAGGGCACTAAGCATAGAGTGTGAAAACTGAGTTTCCTTGAGAGCTGCTTGGAAGCCTGATGGTGTGTGAAGTTAGTGAGCCAAATGGAGTTGTTCTCCCACAAGAACCACTCGGCTGATCCTTCTTCAATATGCCCTTCACCAACATGCAGTGTTTCCTTGATTGAATTAGCTCTCACACCAATATTTGCGTCTAGAGCCTTTGCATTGAGGGCTATCTGAAAACGGCTGTGGCGCTGAAGTTGCCTGTGAATGTGGAGTTGGTGGCATGTGAAACCCGCATGTGGAGCATTCGTTTGTGTGGGATGCTGACCAAGCTTCATTTCAGTCCTAGGCACACAAAGGGCACTAAGCATAGAGTGTAAAAACTGAGTTTCCTTGAGAGCTGCTTGGAAGCCTGATGGTGTGTGAAGTTAGTGAGCCAAATGGAGTTGTTCTCCCACAAGAACCACTCGGCTGATCCTTCTTCAATATGCCCTTCACCAACATGCAGTGTTTCCTTGATTGAATTAGCTCTCACACCAATATTTGCGTCTAGAGCCTTTGCATTGAGGGCTATCTGAAAACGGCTGTGGCGCTGAAGTTGCCTGTGAATGTGG
The DNA here is from genome assembly GCF_030435755.1 of Ochotona princeps. Taxonomy (NCBI): domain Eukaryota; kingdom Metazoa; phylum Chordata; class Mammalia; order Lagomorpha; family Ochotonidae; genus Ochotona; species Ochotona princeps. The sequence continues at coordinate 62,404 of NW_026698799.1, read as the reverse complement.
AGTTGGTGGCATGTGAAACCCGCATGTGGAGCATTCGTTTGTGTGGGATGCTGACCAAGCTTCATTTCAGTCCTAGGCACACAAAGGGCACTAAGCATAGAGTGTAAAAACTGAGTTTCCTTGAGAGCTGCTTGGAAGCCTGATTGTGTGTGAAGTTAGTGAGCCAAATGGAGTTGTTCTCCCACAAGAACCACTCGGCTGATCCTTCCTCAATATGCCCTTCACCAACATGTAGTGTTTCCTTGATTGAATTAGCTCTCACACCAATATTTGCGTCTAGAGTCTTTGCATTGAGGGCTATCTGAAAACGGCTGTGGCGCTGAAGTTTCCTGTGAATGTGGAGTTGGTGGCATGTGAAACCCGCATGTGGAGCATTCGTTTGTGTGGGATGCTGACCAAGCTTCATTTCAGTCCTAAGCACACAAAGGGCACTAAGCATAGAGTGTAAAAACTGAGTTTCCTTGAGAGCTGCTTGGAAGCCTGATGGTGTGTGAAGTTAGTGAGCCAAATGGAGTTGTTCTCCCACAAGAACCACTCGGCTGATCCTTCTTCAATATGCCCTTCACCAACATGTAGTGTTTCCTTGATTGAATTAGCTCTCACACCAATATTTGCGTCTAGAGTCTTTGCATTGAGGGCTATCTGAAAACGGCTTTGGTGCTGAAGTTGCCTGTGAATGTGGAGTTGGTGGCATGTGAAACCCGCATGTGGAGCATTCGTTTGTGTGGGATGCTCTACCAGGTTCATTCCTAGATAATGCACTCAAAGGGCACTAAGCATAGAGTGTGAAAACTGAGTTTCCTTGAGAGCTGCTTGGAAGCCTGATGGTGTGTGAAGTTAGTGAGCCAAATGGAGTTGTTCTCCACAAGAACCACTCGGCTGATCCTTCTTCAATATGCCCTTCACCAACATGCAGTGTTTCCTTGATTGAATTAGCTCTCACACCAATATTTGCGTCTAGAGCCTTTGCATTGAGGGCTATCTGAAAACGGCTGTGGCGCTGAAGTTGCCTGTGAATGTGGAGTTGGTGGCATGTGAAACCCGCATGTGGAGCATTCGTTTGTGTGGGATGCTGTACCAGGTTCATTTTAGTCCTAGCCAAAGAAAGGGCACTAAGCATAGAGTGTGAAAACTGAGTTTCCTTGAGAGCTGCTTGGAAGCCTGATGGTGTGTGAAGTTAGTGAGCCAAATGGAGTTGTTCTCCCACAAGAACCACTCGGCTGATCCTTCTTCAATATGCCCTTCACCAACATGCAGTGTTTCCTTGATTGAGTTAGCTCTCACACCAATATTTGTGTCTAGAGCCTTTGCATTGAGGGCTATCTGAAAACGGCTGTGGCGCTGAAGTTGCCTGTGAATGTGGAGTTGGTGGCATGTGAAACCTGCATGTGGAGCATTCGTTTGTGTGGGATGCTCACCAAGCTTCATTTCAGTCCTAGGCACTCATAGGGCACTAAGTATAGAGTGTGAAAACTGAGTTTCCTTGAGAGCTGCTTGGAAGCCTGATGGTGTGTGAAGTTAGTGAGCCAAATGGAGTTGTTCTCCCACAAGAACCACTCGGCTGATCCTTCTTCAATATGCCCTTCACCAACATGCAGTGTTTCCTTGATTGAATTAGCTCTCACACCAATATTTGCGTCTAGAGCCTTTGCATTGAGGGCTATCTGAAAACGGCTGTGGCGCTGAAGTTGCCTGTGAATGTGGAGTTGGTGGCATGTGAAACCCGCATGTGGAGCATTCGTTTGTGTGGGATGCTCTACCAGGTTCATTCTAGATAATGCACTCAAAGGGCACTAAGCATAGAGTGTGAAAACTGAGTTTCCTTGAGAGCTGCTTGGAAGCCTGATGGTGTGTGAAGTTAGTGAGCCAAATGGAGTTGTTCTCCCACAAGAACCACTCGGCTGATCCTTCTTCAATATGCCCTTCACCAACATGCAGTGTTTCCTTGATTGAATTAGCTCTCACACCAATATTTGCGTCTAGAGCCTTTGCATTGAGGGCTATCTGAAAACGGCTGTGGCGCTGAAGTTGCCTGTGAATGTGGAGTTGGTGGCATGTGAAACCCGCATGTGGAGCATTCGTTGGTGTGGGATGCTGACCAAGCTTCATTTCAGTCCTAGGCACACAAAGGGCACCAAGCATAGAGTGTAAAAACTGAGTTTCCTTGAGAGCTGCTTGGAAGCCTGATGGTGTGTGAAGTTAGTGAGCCAAATGGAGTTGTTCTCCCACAAGAACCACTCGGCTGATCCTTCTTCAATATGCCCTTCACCAACATGTAGTGTTTCCTTGATTGAATTAGCTCTCACACCAATATTTGCGTCTAGAGTCTTTGCATTGAGGGCTATCTGAAAACGGCTGTGGCGCTGAAGTTGCCTGTGAATGTGGAGTTGGTGGCATGTGAAACCCGCATGTGGAGCATTCGTTTGTGTGGGATGCTGACCAAGCTTCATTTCAGTCCTAGGCACACAAAGGGCACTAAGCATAGAGTGTAAAAACTGAGTTTCCTTGAGAGCTGCTTGGAAGCCTGATGGTGTGTGAAGTTAGTGAGCCAAATGGAGTTGTTCTCCCACAAGAACCACTCGGCTGATCCTTCTTCAATATGCCCTTCACCAACATGTAGTGTTTCCTTGATTGAATTAGCTCTCACACCAATATTTGCGTCTAGAGTCTTTGCATTGAGGGCTATCTGAAAACGGCTTTGGTGCTGAAGTTGCCTGTGAATTTGGAGTTGGTGGCATGTGAAACCCGCATGTGGAGCATTCGTTTGTGTGGGATGCTCTACCAGGTTCATTCCTAGATAATGCACTCAAAGGGCACTAAGCATAGAGTGTGAAAACTGAGTTTCCTTGAGAGCTGCTTGGAAGCCTGATGGTGTGTGAAGTTAGTGAGCCAAATGGAGTTGTTCTCCCACAAGAACCACTCGGCTGATCCTTCTTCAATATGCCCTTCACCAACATGCAGTGTTTCCTTGATTGAATTAGCTCTCACACCAATATTTGCGTCTAGAGCCTTTGCATTGAGGGCTATCTGAAAACGGCTGTGGCGCTGAAGTTGCCTGTGAATGTGGAGTTGGTGGCATGTGAAACCCGCATGTGGAGCATTCGTTTGTGTGGGATGCTGTACCAGGTTCATTTTAGTCCTAGCCAAAGAAAGGACACTAAGCATAGAGTGTGAAAACTGAGTTTCCTTGAGAGCTGCTTGGAAGCCTGATGGTGTGTGAAGTTAGTGAGCCAAATGGAGTTGTTCTCCCACAAGAACCACTCGGCTGATCCTTCTTCAATATGCCCTTCACCAACATGCAGTGTTTCCTTGATTGAATTAGCTCTCACACCAATATTTGTGTCTAGAGCCTTTGCATTGAGGGCTATCTGAAAACGGCTGTGGCGCTGAAGTTGCCTGTGAATGTGGAGTTGGTGGCATGTGAAACCTGCATGTGGAGCATTCGTTTGTGTGGGATGCTCACCAAGCTTCATTTCAGTCCTAGGCACTCATAGGGCACTAAGTATAGAGTGTGAAAACTGAGTTTCCTTGAGAGCTGCTTGGAAGCCTGATGGTGTGTGAAGTTAGTGAGCCAAATGGAGTTGTTCTCCCACAAGAACCACTCGGCTGATCCTTCTTCAATATGCCCTTCACCAACATGCAGTGTTTCCTTGATTGAATTAGCTCTCACACCAATATTTGCGTCTAGAGCCTTTGCATTGAGGGCTATCTGAAAACGGCTGTGGCGCTGAAGTTGCCTGTGAATGTGGAGTTGGTGGCATGTGAAACCCGCATGTGGAGCATTCGTTTGTGTGGGATGCTCTACCAGGTTCATTCCTAGATAATGCACTCAAAGGGCACTAAGCATAGAGTGTGAAAACTGAGTTTCCTTGAGAGCTGCTTGGAAGCCTGATGGTGTGTGAAGTTAGTGAGCCAAATGGAGTTGTTCTCCCACAAGAACCACTCGGCTGATCCTTCTTCAATATGCCCTTCACCAACATGCAGTGTTTCCTTGATTGAATTAGCTCTCACACCAATATTTGCGTCTAGAGCCTTTGCATTGAGGGCTATCTGAAAACGGCTGTGGCGCTGAAGTTGCCTGTGAATGTGGAGTTGGTGGCATGTGAAACCCGCATGTGGAGCATTCGTTGGTGTGGGATACTGACCAAGCTTCATTTCAGTCCTAGGCACACAAAGGGCACCAAGCATAGAGTGTAAAAACTGAGTTTCCTTGAGAGCTGCTTGGAAGCCTGATTGTGTGTGAAGTTAGTGAGCCAAATGGAGTTGTTCTCCCACAAGAACCACTCGGCTGATCCTTCTTCAATATGCCCTTCACCAACATGCAGTGTTTCCTTGATTGAATTAGCTCTCACACCAATATTTGCGTCTAGAGCCTTTGCATTGAGGGCTACCTGAAAACGGCTGTGGCGCTGAAGTTGCCTGTGAATGTGGAGTTGGTGGCATGTGAAACCCGCATGTGGAGCATTCGTTTGTGTGGGATGCTGACCAAGCTTCATTTCAGTCCTAGGCACACAAAGAGCACTAAGCATAGAGTGTGAAAACTGAGTTTCCTTGAGAGCTGCTTGGAAGCCTGATGGTGTGTGAAGTTAGTGAGCCAAATGGAGTTGTTCTCCCACAAGAACCACTCGGCTGATCCTTCTTCAATATGCCCTTCACCAACATGCAGTGTTTCCTTGATTGAATTAGCTCTCACACCAATATTTGCGTCTAGAGCCTTTGCATTGAGGGCTATCTGAAAACGGCTGTGGCGCTGAAGTTGCCTGTGAATGTGGAGTTGGTGGCATGTGAAACCCGCATGTGGAGCATTCGTTTGTGTGCGATGCTGACCAAGCTTCATTTCAGTCCTAGGCACACAAAGGGCACTAAGCATAGAGTGTAAAAACTGAGTTTCCTTGAGAGCTGCTTGGAAGCCTGATGGTGTGTGAAGTTAGTGAGCCAAATGGAGTTGTTCTCCCACAAGAACCACTCGGCTGATCCTTCTTCAATATGCCCTTCACCAACATGTAGTGTTTCCTTGATTGAATTAGCTCTCACACCAATATTTGCGTCTAGAGTCTTTGCATTGAGGGCTATCTGAAAACGGCTGTGGCGCTGAAGTTGCCTGTGAATGTGGAGTTGGTGGCATGTGAAACCCGCATGTGGAGCATTCGTTTGTGTGGGATGCTCTACCAGGTTCATTCCTAGATAATGCACTCAAAGGGCACTAAGCATAGAGTGTGAAAACTGAGTTTCCTTGAGAGCTGCTTGGAAGCCTGATGGTGTGTGAAGTTAGTGAGCCAAATGGAGTTGTTCTCCCACAAGAACCACTCGGCTGATCCTTCTTCAATATGCCCTTCACCAACATGCAGTGTTTCCTTGATTGAATTAGCTCTCACACCAATATTTGCGTCTAGAGCCTTTGCATTGAGGGCTATCTGAAAATGGCTGTGGCGCTGAAGTTGCCTGTGAATGTGGAGTTGGTGGCATGTGAAACCCGCATGTGGAGCATTCGGTTCATTTCAGTCCTAGCCAAAGAAAAGGGGCACTAAGCATAGAGTGTGAAAACTGAGTTTCCTTGAGAGCTGCTTGGAAGCCTGATGGTGTGTGAAGTTAGTGAGCCAAATGGAGTTGTTCTCCCACAAGAACCACTCGGCTGATCCTTCTTCAATATGCCCTTCACCAACATGCAGTGTTTCCTTGATTGAATTAGCTCTCACACCAATATTTTGCGTCTAGAGCCTTTGCATTGAGGGCTATCTGAAAACGGCTGTGGCGCTGAAGTTGCCTGTGAATGTGGAGTTGGTGGCATGTGAAACCCGCATGTGGAGCATTTCGTTTGTGTGGGATGCTGACCAAGCTTCATTTCAGTCCTAGGCACACAAAGGGGCACTAAGCATAGAGTGTAAAAACTGAGTTTCCTTGAGAGCTGCTTGGAAGCCTGATGGTGTGTGAAGTTAGTGAGCCAAATGGAGTTGTTCTCCGCACAAGAACCACTCGGCTGATCCCTTCTTCTAATATGCCCTTCACCAACATGCAGTGTTTCCTTGATTGAATTAGCTCTCACACCAATATTTGCGTCTAGAGCCTTTGCATTGAGGGCTATCTGAAAACGGCTGTGGCGCTGAAGTTGCCTGTGAATGTGGAGTTGGTGGCATGTGAAACCCGCATGTGGAGCATTCGTTGGTGTGGGATGCTGACCAAGCTTCATTTCAGTCCTAGGCACACAAAGGGCACCAAGCATAGAGTGTAAAAACTGAGTTTCCTTGAGAGCTGCTTGGAAGCCTGATTGTGTGTGAAGTTAGTGAGCCAAATGGAGTTGTTCTCCCACAAGAACCACTCGGCTGATCCTTCTTCAATATGCCCTTCACCAACATGCAGTGTTTCCTTGATTGAATTAGCTCTCACACCAATATTTGCGTCTAGAGCCTTTGCATTGAGGGCTATCTGAAAACGGCTGTGGCGCTGAAGTTGCCTGTGAATGTGGAGTTGGTTGGCATGTGAAAACCCCGCATGTGGAGCATTCGTTTGTGTGGGATGCTGACCAAGCTTCATTTCAGTCCTAGGCACACAAAGAGCACTAAGCATAGAGTGTGAAAACTGAGTTTCCTTGAGAGCTGCTTGGAAGCCTGATGGTGTGTGACGTTAGTGAGCCAAATGGAGTTGTTCTCCCCACAAGAACCACTCGGCTGATCCTTCTTCAATATGCCCTTCACCAACATGCAGTGTTTCCTTGATTGAATTAGCTCTCACACCAATATTTGCGTCTAGAGCCTTTGCATTGAGGGCTATCTGAAAACGGCTGTGGCGCTGAAGTTGCCTGTGAATGTGGAGTTGGTGGCATGTGAAACCCGCATGTGGAGCATTCGTTGGTGTGGGATGCTGACCAAGCTTCATTTCAGTCCTAGGCACACAAAGGGCACCAAGCATAGAAGTGTAAAAACTGAGTTTCCTTGAGAGCTGCTTGGAAGCCTGATTGTGTGTGAAGTTAGTGAGCCAAATGGAGTTGTTCTCCCACAAGAACCACTCGGCTGATCCTTCTTCAATATGCCCTTCACCAACATGCAGTGTTTCCTTGATTGAATTAGCTCTCACACCAATATTTGCGTCTAGAGCCTTTGCATTGAGGGCTATCTGAAAACGGCTGTGGCGCTGAAGTTGCCTGTGAATGTGGAGTTGGTGGCATGTGAAACCCGCATGTGGAGCATTCGTTTGTGTGGGATGCTGACCAAGCTTCATTTCAGTCCTAGGCACACAAAGAGCACTAAGCATAGAGTGTGAAAACTGAGTTTCCCTTGAGAGCTGCTTGGAAGCCTGATGGTGTGTGAAGTTAGTGAGCCAAATGGAGTTGTTCTCCCACAAGAACCACTCGGCTGATCCTTCTTCAATATGCCCTTCACCAACATGCAGTGTTTCCTTGATTGAATTAGCTCTCACACCAATATTTGCGTCTAGAGCCTTTGCATTGAGGACTATCTGAAAACGGCTGTGGCGCTGAAGTTGCCTGTGAATGTGGAGTTGGTGGCATGTGAAACCCGCATGTGGAGCATTCGTTTGTGTGGGATGCTGACCAAGCTTCATTTCAGTCCTAGGCACACAAAGGGCACCAAGCATAGAGTGTAAAAACTGAGTTTCCTTGAGAGCTGCTTGGAAGCCTGATGGTGTGTGAAGTTAGTGAGCCAAATGGAGTTGTTCTGCCCACAAGAACCACTCGGCTGATCCTTCTTCAATATGCCCTTCACCAACAGGTAGTGTTTCCTTGATTGAATTAGCTCTCACACCAATATTTGCGTCTAGAGTCTTTGCATTGAGGGCTATCTGAAAACGGCTGTGGCGCTGAAGTTGCCTGTGAATGTGGAGTTGGTGGCATGTGAAACCCGCATGTGGAGCATTCGTTTGTGTGGGATGCTCTACCAGGTTCATTCCTAGATAATGCACTCAAAGGGCACTAAGCATAGAGTGTGAAAACTGAGTTTCCTTGAGAGCTGCTTGGAAGCCTGATGGTGTGTGAAGTTAGTGAGCCAAATGGAGTTGTTCTCCCACAAGAACCACTCGGCTGATCCTTCTTCAATATGCCCTTCACCAACATGCAGTGTTTCCTTGATTGAATTAGCTCTCACACCAATATTTGCGTCTAGAGCCTTTGCATTGAGGGCTATCTGAAAATGGCTGTGGCGCTGAAGTTGCCTGTGAATGTGGAGTTGGTGGCATGTGAAACCCGCATGTGGAGCATTCGTTTGTGTGGGATGCTCTACCAGGTTCATTTCAGTCCTAGCCAAAGAAAGGGCACTAAGCATAGAGTGTGAAAACTGAGTTTCCTTGAGAGCTGCTTGGAAGCCTGATGGTGTGTGAAGTTAGTGAGCCCAAATGGAGTTGTTCTCCCACAAGAACCACTCGGCTGATCCTTCTTCAATATGCCCTTCACCAACATGCAGTGTTTCCTTGATTGAATTAGCTCTCACACACCAATATTTGCGTCTAGAGCCTTTGCATTGAGGGCTATCTGAAAACGGCTGTGGCGCTGAAGTTGCCTGTGAATGTGGAGTTGGTGGCATGTGAAACCCGCATGTGGAGCATTCGTTTGTGTGGGATGCTGACCAAGCATCATTTCAGTCCTAGGCACACAAAGGGCACTAAGCATAGAGTGTAAAAACTGAGTTTCCTTGAGAGCTGCTTGGAAGCCTGATTGTGTGTGAAGTTAGTGAGCCAAATGGAGTTGTTCTCCCACAAGAACCACTCGGCTGATCCTTCTTCAATATGCCCTTCACCAACATGTAGTGTTTCCTTGATTGAATTAGCTCTCACACCAATATTTGTGTCTAGAGTCTTTGCATTGAGGGCTATCTGAAAACGGCTGTGGCGCTGAAGTTGCCTGTGAATGTGGAGTTGGGTGGCATGTGAAACCCGCATGTGGAGCATTCGTTTGTGTGGGATGCTGACCAAGCTTCATTTTCAGTCCTAGGCACACAAAGGGCACTAAGCATGAGAGTGTAAAAAACTGAGTTTCCTTGAGAGCTGCTTGGAAGCCTGATGGTGTGTGAAGTTAGTGAGCCAAATGGAGTTGTTCTCCCACAAGAACCACTCGGCTGATCCTTCTTCAATATGCCCTTCACCAACATGTAGTGTTTCCTTGATTGAATTAGCTCTCACACCAATATTTGCGTCCAGAGTCTTTGCATTGAGGGCTATCTGAAAACGGCTGTGGTGCTGAAGTTGCCTGTGAATGTGGAGTTGGTGGCATGTGAAACCCGCATGTGGAGCATTCGTTTGTGTGGGATGCTCTTACCAGGTTCATTCCTAGATAATGCACTCAAAGGGCACTAAGCATAGAGTGTGAAAACTGAGTTTCCTTGAGAGCTGCTTGGAAGCCTGATGGTGTGTGAAGTTAGTGAGCCAAATGGAGTTGTTCTCCCACAAGAACCACTCGGCTGATCCTTCTTCAATATGCCCTTCACCAACATGCAGTGTTTCCTTGATTGAATTAGCTCTCACACCAATATTTGCGTCTAGAGCCTTTGCATTGAGGGCTATCTGAAAACGGCTGTGGCACTGAAGTTGCCTGTGAATGTGGAGTTGGTGGCATGTGAAACCCGCATGTGGAGCATTCGTTTGTGTGGGATGCTCTACCAGGTTCATTTTAGTCCTAGCCAAAGAAAGGGCACTAAGCATAGAGTGTAAAAACTGAGTTTCCTTGAGAGCTGCTTGGAAGCCTGATGGTGTGTGAAGTTAGTGAGCCAAATGGAGTTGTTCTCCCACAAGAACCACTCGGCTGATCCTTCTTCAATATGCCCTTCACCAACATGTAGTGTTTCCTTGATTGAATTAGCTCTCACACCAATATTTGCGTCTAGAGTCTTTGCATTGAGGGCTATCTGAAAACGGCTGTGGCGCTGAAGTTGCCTGTGAATGTGGAGTTGGTGGCATGTGAAACCCGCATGTGGAGCATTCGTTTGTGTGGGATGCTGACCAAGGTTCATTTCAGTCCTAGGCACACAAAGGGCACTAAGCATAGAGTGTAAAAACTGAGTTTCCTTGAGAGCTGCTTGGAAGCCTGATGGTGTGTGAAGTTAGTGAGCCAAATGGAGTTGTTCTCCCTCAAGAACCACTCGGCTGATCCTTCTTCAATATGCCCTTCACCAACATGTAGTGTTTACTTGATTGAATTAGCTCTCACAACCAATATTTGCGTCTAGAGTCTTTGCATTGAGGGCTATCTGAAAACGGCTGTGGTGCTGAAGTTGCCTGTGAATGTGGAGTTGGTGGCATGTTGAAACCCGCATGTGGAGCATTCGTTTGTGTGGGATGCTCTACCAGGTTCATTCCTAGATAATGCACTCAAAGGGCACTAAGCATAGAGTGTGAAAACTGAGTTTCCTTGAGAGCTGCTTGGAAGCCTGATGGTGTGTGAAGTTAGTGAGCCAAATGGAGTTGTTCTCCCCACAAGAACCACTCGGCTGATCCTTCTTCAATATGCCCTTCACCAACATGCAGTGTTTCCTTGATTGAATTAGCTCTCACACCAATATTTGTGTCTAGAGCCTTTGCATTGAGGGCTATCTGAAAACGGCTGTGGCGCTGAAGTTGCCTGTGAATGTGGAGTTGGTGGCATGTGAAACCTGCATGTGGAGCATTCGTTTGTGTGGGATGCTCACCAAGCTTCATTTCAGTCCTAGGCACTCATAGGGCACTAAGTATAGAGTGTGAAAACTGAGTTTCCTTGAGAGCTGCTTGGAAGCCTGATGGTGTGTGAAGTTAGTGAGCCAAATGGAGTTGTTCTCCCACAAGAACCACTCTGCTGATCCTTCTTCAATATGCCCTTCACCAACATGCAGTGTTTCCTTGATTGAATTAGCTCTCACACCAATATTTGCGTCTAGAGCCTTTGCATTGAGGGCTATCTGAAAACGGCTGTGGCGCTGAAGTTGCCTGTGAATGTGGAGTTGGTGGCATGTGAAACCCGCATGTGGAGCATTCGTTTGTGTGGGATGCTCTACCAGGTTCATTCCTAGATAATGCACTCAAAGAGCACTAAGCATAGAGTGTGAAAACTGAGTTTCCTTGAGAGCTGCTTGGAAGCCTGATGGTGTGTGAAGTTAGTGAGCCAAATGGAGTTGTTCTCCCCACAAGAACCACTCGGCTGATCCTTCTTCAATATGCCCTTCACCAACATGCAGTGTTTCCTTGATTGAATTAGCTCTCACACCAATATTTGCGTCTAGAGCCTTTGCATTGAGGGCTATCTGAAAACGGCTGTGGCGCTGAAGTTGCCTGTGAATGTGGAGTTGGTGGCATGTGAAACCCGCATGTGGAGCATTCGTTTGTGTGGGATGCTGACCAAGGTTCATTTCAGTCCTAGGCACACAAAGGGCACTAAGCATAGAGTGTAAAAACTGAGTTTCCTTGAGAGCTGCTTGGAAGCCTGATGGTGTGTGAAGTTAGTGAGCCAAATGGAGTTGTTCTCCCTCAAGAACCACTCGGCTGATCCTTCTTCAATATGCCCTTCACCAACATGTAGTGTTTCCTTGATTGAATTAGCTCTCACACCAATATTTGCGTCTAGAGTCTTTGCATTGAGGGCTATCTGAATGCATTGAGGGCTATCTGAAAACGGCTGTGGTGCTGAAGTTGCCTGTGAATGTGGAGTTGGTGGCATGTGAAACCCGCATGTGGAGCATTCGTTTGTGTGGGATGCTCTACCAGGTTCATTCCTAGATAATGCACTCAAAGGGCACTAAGCATAGAGTGTGAAAACTGAGTTTCCTTGAGAGCTGCTTGGAAGCCTGATGGTGTGTGAAGTTAGTGAGCCAAATGGAGTTGTTCTCCCACAAGAACCACTCGGCTGATCCTTCTTCAATATGCCCTTCACCAACATGCAGTGTTTCCTTGATTGAATTAGCTCTCACACCAATATTTGTGTCTAGAGCCTTTGCATTGAGGGCTATCTGAAAACGGCTGTGACGCTGAAGTTGCCTGTGAATGTGGAGTTGGTGGCATGTGAAACCTGCATGTGGAGCATTCGTTTGTGTGGGATGCTCACCAAGCTTCATTTCAGTCCTAGGCACTCATAGGGCACTAAGTATAGAGTGTGAAAACTGAGTTTCCTTGAGAGCTGCTTGGAAGCCTGATGGTGTGTGAAGTTAGTGAGCCAAATGGAGTTGTTCTCCCACAAGAACCACTCTGCTGATCCTTCTTCAATATGCCCTTCACCAACATGCAGTGTTTCCTTGATTGAATTAGCTCTCACACCAATATTTGCGTCTAGAGCCTTTGCATTGAGGGCTATCTGAAAACGGCTGTGGCGCTGAAGTTGCCTGTGAATGTGGAGTTGGTGGCATGTGAAACCCGCATGTGGAGCATTCGTTTGTGTGGGATGCTCTACCAGGTTCATTCCTAGATAATGCACTCAAAGAGCACTAAGCATAGAGTGTGAAAACTGAGTTTCCTTGAGAGCTGCTTGGAAGCCTGATGGTGTGTGAAGTTAGTGAGCCAAATGGAGTTGTTCTCCCACAAGAACCACTCGGCTGATCCTTCTTCAATATGCCCTTCACCAACATGCAGTGTTTCCTTGATTGAATTAGCTCTCACACCAATATTTGCGTCTAGAGCCTTTGCATTGAGGGCTATCTGAAAACGGCTGTGGCGCTGAAGTTGCCTGTGAATGTGGAGTTGGTGGCATGTGAAACCCGCATGTGGAGCATTCGTTTGTGTGGGATGCTGACCAAGCTTCATTTCAGTCCTAGGCATACAAAGGACACTAAGCATAGAGTGTGATAACTGAGTTTCCTTGAGAGCTGCTTGGAAGCCTGATGGTGTGTGAAGTTAGTGAGCCAAATGGAGTTGTTCTCCCACAAGAACCACTCGGCTGATCCTTCTTCAATATGCCCTTCACCAACATGCAGTGTTTCCTTGATTGAATTAGCTCTCACACCAATATTTGCGTCTAGAGCCTTTGCATTGAGGGCTATCTGAAAACGGCTGTGGCGCTGAAGTTGCCTGTGAATGTGGAGTTGGTGGCATGTGAAACCCGCATGTGGAGCATTCGTTTGTGTGGGATGCTGACCACTCTTCATTTCAGTCCTAGGCACCAAAGAGCACTAAGCATAGAGTGTGAAAACTGAGTTTCCTTGACAGCTGCTTGGAAGCCTGATGGTGTGTGAAGTTAGTGAGCCAAATTGAGTTGTTCTCCCACAAGAACCACTCGGCTGATCCTTCTTCAATATGCCCTTCACCAACATGCAGTGTTTCCTTGATTGAATTAGCTCTCACACCAATATTTGCGTCTAGAGCCTTTGCATTGAGGGCTATCTGAAAACGGCTGTGGCACTGAAGTTGCCTGTGAATGTGGAGTTGGTGGCATGTGAAACCCGCATGTGGAGCATTCCTTTATGTGGGATGCTCTCCAAGTTTCATATCCTTCCTAGGCACTCAAAGGGCACTAAGCATAGAGTGTGAAAACTGAGTTTCCTTGAGAGCTGCTTGGAAACCTGATGGTGTGTGAAGTTAGTGAGCCAAATGGAGTTGTTCTCCCACAAGAACCACTCGGCTGATCCTTGTTCAATATGCCCTTCACCAACATGCAGTGTTTCCTTGATTGAATTAGCTCTCACACCAATATTTGCGTCTAGAGCCTTTGCATTGAGGGCTATCTGAAAACGGCTGTGGCGCTGAAGTTGCCTGTGAATGTGGAGTTGGTGGCATGTGAAACCCGCATGTGGAGCATTCGTTTGTGTGGGATGCTGACCAAGCTTCATTTCAGTCCTAGGCACACAAAGGGCACTAAGCATAGAGTGTAAAAACTGAGTTTCCTTTAGAGCTGCTTGGAAGCCTGATGGTGTGTGAAGTTAGTGAGCCAAATGGAGTTGTTCTCCCACAAGAACCACTCGGCTGATCCTTCTTCAATATGCCCTTCACCAACATGTAGTGTTTCCTTGATTGAATTAGCTCTCACACCAATATTTGCGTCTAGAGTCTTTGCATTGAGGGCTATCTGAAAACGGCTTTGGTGCTGAAGTTGCCTGTGAATGTGGAGTTGGTGGCATGTGAAACCCGCATGTGGAGCATTCGTTTGTGTGGGATGCTCTACCAGGTTCATTCCTAGATAATGCACTCAAAGGGCACTAAGCATAGAGTGTGAAAACTGAGTTTCCTTGAGAGCTGCTTGGAAGCCTGATGGTGTGTGAAGTTAGTGAGCCAAATGGAGTTGTTCTCCCACAAGAACCACTCGGCTGATCCTTCTTCAATATGCCCTTCACCAACATGCAGTGTTTCCTTGATTGAATTAGCTCTCACACCAATATTTGTGTCTAGAGCCTTTGCATTGAGGGCTATCTGAAAACGGCTGTGGCGCTGAAGTTGCCTGTGAATGTGGAGTTGGTGGCATGTGAAACCTGCATGTGGAGCATTCGTTTGTGTGGGATGCTCACCAAGCTTCATTTCAGTCCTAGGCACTCATAGGGCACTAAGTATAGAGTGTGAAAACTGAGTTTCCTTGAGAGCTGCTTGGAAGCCTGATGGTGTGTGAAGTTAGTGAGCCAAATGGAGTTGTTCTCCCACAAGAACCACTCGGCTGATCCTTCTTCAATATGCCCTTCACCAACATGCAGTGTTTCCTTGATTGAATTAGCTCTCACACCAATATTTGCGTCTAGAGCCTTTGCATTGAGGGCTATCTGAAAACGGCTGTGGCGCTGAAGTTGCCTGTGAATGTGGAGTTGGTGGCATGTGAAACCCGCATGTGGAGCATTCGTTTGTGTGGGATGCTCTACCAGGTTCATTCCTAGATAATGCACTCAAAGGGCACTAAGCATAGAGTGTGAAAACTGAGTTTCCTTGAGAGCTGCTTGGAAGCCTGATGGTGTGTGAAGTTAGTGAGCCAAATGGAGTTGTTCTCCCACAAGAACCACTCGGCTGATCCTTCTTCAATATGCCCTTCACCAACATGCAGTGTTTCCTTGATTGAATTAGCTCTCACACCAATATTTGCGTCTAGAGCCTTTGCATTGAGGGCTATCTGAAAACGGCTGTGGCGCTGAAGTTGCCTGTGAATGTGGAGTTGGTGGCATGTGAAACCCGCATGTGGAGCATTCGTTTGTGTGGGATGCTGACCAAGCTTCATTTCAGTCCTAGGCACACAAAGAGCACTAAGCATAGAGTGTGAAAACTGAGTTTCCTTGAGAGCTGCTTGGAAGCCTGATGGTGTGTGAAGTTAGTGAGCCAAATGGAGTTGTTCTCCCACAAGAACCACTCGGCTGATCCTTCTTCAATATGCCCTTCACCAACATGCAGTGTTTCCTTGATTGAATTAGCTCTCACACCAATATTTGCGTCTAGAGCCTTTGCATTGAGGGCTATCTGAAAACGGCTGTGGCGCTGAAGTTGCCTGTGAATGTGGAGTTGGTGGCATGTGAAACCCGCATGTGGAGCATTCGTTTGTGTGGGATGCTGACCAAGCTTCATTTCAGTCCTAGGCACACAAAGGGCACTAAGCATAGAGTGTGAAAACTGAGTTTCCTTGAGAGCTGCTTGGAAACCTGATGGTGTGTGAAGTTAGTGAGCCAAATGGAGTTTTTCTCCCACAAGAACCACTCGGCTGATCCTTGTTCAATATGCCCTTCACCAACATGCAGTGTTTCCTTGATTGAATTAGCTCTCACACCAATATTTGCGTCTAGAGCCTTTGCATTGAGGGCTATCTGAAAACGGCTGTGGCGCTGAAGTTGCCTGTGAATGTGGAGTAGGTGGCATGTGAAACCCGCATGTGGAGCATTCGTTTGTTTGGGATGCTCTACCAGGTTCATTTCAGTCCTAGCCAAAGAAAGGGCACTAAGCATAGAGTGTGAAAACTGAGTTTCCTTGAGAGCTGCTTGGAAGCCTGATGGTGTGTGAAGTTAGTGAGCCAAATGGAGTTGTTCTCCCACAAGAACCACTCGGCTGATCCTTCTTCAATATGCCCTTCACCAACATGCAGTGTTTCCTTGATTGAATTAGCTCTCACACCAATCTTTGCGTCTAGAGCCTTTGCATTGAGGGCTATCTGAAAACGGCTGTGGCGCTGAAGTTGCCTGTGAATGTGGAGTTGGTGGCATGTGAAACCCGCATGTGGAGCATTCGTTTGTGTGGGATGCTGACCAAGCTTCATTTCAGTCCTAGGCACACAAAGGGCACTAAGCATAGAGTGTGAAAACTGAGTTTCCTTGAGAGCTGCTTGGAAACCTGATGGTGTGTGAAGTTAGTGAGCCAAATGGAGTTGTTCTCCCACAAGAACCACTCGGCTGATCCTTCTTCAATATGCCCTTCACCAACATGCAGTGTTTCCTTGATTGAATTAGCTCTCACACCAATATTTGTGTCTAGAGCCTTTGCATTGAGGGCTATCTGAAAACGGCTGTGGCGCTGAAGTTGCCTGTGAATGTGGAGTTGGTGGCATGTGAAACCCGCATGTGGAGCATTCGTTTGTTTGGGATGCTCTACCAGGTTCATTTCAGTCCTAGCCAAAGAAAGGGCACTAAGCATAGAGTGTAAAAACTGAGTTTCCTTGAGAGCTGCTTGGAAGCCTGATGGTGTGTGAAGTTAGTGAGCCAAATGGAGTTGTTCTCCCACAAGAACCACTCGGCTGATCCTTCTTCAATATGACCTTCACCAACATGCAGTGTTTCCTTGATTGAATTAGCTCTCACACCAATATTTGCGTCTAGAGCCTTTGCATTGAGGGCTATCTGAAAACAGCTGTGGCGCTGAAGTTGCCTGTGAATGTGGAGTTGGTGGCATGTGAAACCCGCATGTGGAGCATCCGTTTGTGTGGGATGCTGAGCAAGCTTCATTTTAGTCCTAGGCACACAAAGAGCACTAAGCATAGAGTGTGAAAACTGAGTTTCCTTGAGAGCTGCTTGGAAACCTGATGGTGTGTGAAGTTAGTGAGCCAAATGGAGTTGTTCTCCCACAAGAACCACTCGGCTGATCCTTGTTCAATATGCCCTTCACCAACATGCAGTGTTTCCTTGATTGAATTAGCTCTCACACCAATATTTGCGTCTAGAGCCTTTGCATTGAGGGCTATCTGAAAACGGCTGTGGCGCTGAAGTTGCCTGTGAATGTGGAGTTGGTGGCATGTGAAACCCGCATGTGGAGCATTCGTTTGTGTGGGATGCTGACCAAGCTTCATTTCAGTCCTAGGCACACAAAGAGCACTAAGCATAGAGTGTGAAAACTGAGTTTCCTTGAGAGCTGCTTGGAAGCCTGATGGTGTGTGAAGTTAGTGAGCCAAATGGAGTTGTTCTCCCACAAGAACCACTCGGCTGATCCTTCTTCAATATGCCCTTCACCAACATGCAGTGTTTCCTTGATTGAATTAGCTCTCACACCAATATTTGCGTCTAGAGCCTTTGCATTGAGGGCTATCTGAAAACGGCTGTGGCGCTGAAGTTGCCTGTGAATGTGGAGTTGGTGGCATGTGAAACCCGCATGTGGAGCATTCGTTTGTGTGGGATGCTCTACCAGGTTCATTTCAGTGCTAGCCATGCAAAGGGCACTAAGCATAGAGTGTGAAAACTGAGTTTCCTTGAGAGCTGCTTGGAAGCCTGATGGTGTGTGAAGTTAGTGAGCCAAATGGAGTTGTTCTCGCACAAGAACCACTCGGCTGATCCTTCTTCAATATGCCCTTCACCAACATGCAGTGTTTCCTTGATTGAATTAGCTCTCACACCAATATTTGCGTCTAGAGCCTTTGCATTGAGGGCTATCTGAAAACGGCTGTGGCGCTGAAGTTGCCTGTGAATGTGGAGTTGGTGGCATGTGAAACCCGCATGTGGAGCATTCGTTTGTGTGGGATGCTCTACCAGGTTCATTCCTAGATAATGCACTCAAAGGGCACTAAGCATAGAGTGTGAAAACTGAGTTTCCTTGAGAGCTGCTTGGAAGCCTGATGGTGTGTGAAGTTAGTGAGCCAAATGGAGTTGTTCTCCCACAAGAACCACTCGGCTGATCCTTCTTCAATATGCCCTTCACCAACATGCAGTGTTTCCTTGATTGAATTAGCTCTCACACCAATATTTGCGTCTAGAGCCTTTGCATTGAGGGCTATCTGAAAACGGCTGTGGCGCTGAAGCTGCCTGTGAATGTGGAGTTGGTGGCATGTGAAACCCGCATGTGGAGCATTCGTTTGTGTGGGATGCTGACCAAGCTTCATTTCAGTCCTAGGCACACAAAGAGCACTAAGCATAGAGTGTGAAAACTGAGTTTCCTTGAGAGCTGCTTGGAAGCCTGATGGTGTGTGAAGTTAGTGAGCCAAATGGAGTTGTTCTCCCACAAGAACCACTCGGCTGATCCTTCTTCAATATGCCCTTCACCAACATGCAGTGTTTCCTTGATTGAATTAGCTCTCACACCAATCTTTGCGTCTAGAGCCTTTGCATTGAGGGCTATCTGAAAACGGCTGTGGCGCTGAAGTTGCCTGTGAATGTGGAGTTGGTGGCATGTGAAACCCGCATGTGGAGCATTCGTTTGTGTGGGATGCTCTACCAAGCATCATTTCAGTCCTAGCCAAAGAAAGAGCACTAAGCATAGAGTGTGAAAACTGAGTTTCCTTGAGAGCTGCTTGGAAGCCTGATGGTGTGTGAAGTTAGTGAGCCAAATGGAGTTGTTCTCCCACAAGAACCACTCGGCTGATCCTTCTTCAATATGCCCTTCACCAACATGCAGTGTTTCCTTGATTGAATTAGCTCTCACACCAATATTTGCGTCTAGAGCCTTTGCATTGAGGGCTATCTGAAAACGGCTGTGGCGCTGAAGTTGCCTGTGAATGTGGAGTTGGTGGCATGTGAAACCCGCATGTGGAGCATTCGTTTGTGTGGGATGCTCTACCAGGTTCATTCCTAGATAATGCACTCAAAGGGCACTAAGCATAGAGTGTGAAAACTGAGTTTCCTTGAGAGCTGCTTGGAAGCCTGATGGTGTGTGAAGTTAGTGAGCCAAATGGAGTTGTTCTCCCACAAGAACCACTCGGCTGATCCTTCTTCAATATGCCCTTCACCAACATGCAGTGTTTCCTTGATTGAATTAGCTCTCACACCAATATTTGCGTCTAGAGCCTTTGCATTGAGGGCTATCTGAAAACGGCTGTGGCGCTGAAGTTGCCTGTGAATGTGGAGTTGGTGGCATGTGAAACCCGCATGTGGAGCATTCGTTTGTGTGGGATGCTGACCAAGCTTCATTTCAGTCCTAGGCACACAAAGGGCACTAAGCATAGAGTGTGAAAACTGAGTTTCCTTGAGAGCTGCTTGGAAGCCTGATGGTGTGTGAAGTTAGTGAGCCAAATGGAGTTGTTCTCCCACAAGAACCACTCGGCTGATCCTTCTTCAATATGCCCTTCACCAACATGCAGTGTTTCCTTGATTGAATTAGCTCTCACACCAATATTTGCGTCTAGAGCCTTTGCATTGAGGGCTATCTGAAAACGGCTGTGGCGCTGAAGTTGCCTGTGAATGTGGAGTTGGTGGCATGTGAAACCCGCATGTGGAGCATTCGTTTGTGTGGGATGCTCTACCAGGTTCATTTCAGTCCTAGCCAAAGAAAGGGCTCTAAGCATAGAGTGTGAAAACTGAGTTTCCTTGAGAGCTGCTTGGAAGCCTGATGGTGTGTGAAGTTAGTGAGCCAAATGGAGTTGTTCTCCCACAAGAACCACTCGGCTGATCCTTCTTCAATATGCCCTTCACCAACATGCAGTGTTTCCTTGATTGAATTAGCTCTCACACCAATATTTGCGTCTAGAGCCTTTGCATTGAGGGCTATCTGAAAACGGCTGTGGCGCTGAAGTTGCCTGTGAATGTGGAGTTGGTGGCATGTGAAACCCGCATGTGGAGCATTCGTTTGTGTGGGATGCTGACCAAGCTTCATTTCAGTCCTAGGCACAAAAAGGGCACTAAGCATAGAGTGTAAAAACTGAGTTTCCTTGAGAGCTGCTTGGAAGCCTGATGGTGTGTGAATTAGTGAGCCAAATGGAGTTGTTCTCCCACAAGAACCACTCGGCTGATTCTTCTTCAATATGCCCTTCACCAACATGCAGTGTTTCCTTGATTGAATTAGCTCTCACACCAATATTTGCGTCTAGAGCCTTTGCATTGAGGGCTATCTGAAAACGGCTGTGGCGCTGAAGTTGCCTGTGAATGTGGAGTTGGTGGCATGTGAAACCCGCATGTGGAGCATTCGTTTGTTTGGGATGCTGACCAAGCTTCATTTCAGTCCTAGGCACACAAAGAGCACTAAGCATAGAGTGTGAAAACTGAGTTTCCTTGAGAGCTGCTTGGAAGCCTGATGGCGTGTGAAGTTAGTGAGCCAAATGGAGTTGTTCTCCCACAAGAACCACTCGGCTGATCCTTCTTCAATATGCCCTTCACCAACATGCAGTGTTTCCTTGATTGAATTAGCTCTCACACCAATATTTGCGTCTAGAGCCTTTGCATTGAGGGCTATCTGAAAACGGCTGTGGCGCTGAAGTTGCCTGTGAATGTGGAGTTGGTGGCATGTGAAACCCGCATGTGGAGCATTCGTTTGTGTGGGATGCTCTACCAAGCATCATTTCAGTCCTAGCCAAAGAAAGAGCACTAAGCATAGAGTGTGAAAACTGAGTTTCCTTGAGAGCTGCTTGGAAGCCTGATGGTGTGTGAAGTTAGTGAGCCAAATGGAGTTGTTCTCCCACAAGAACCACTCGGCTGATCCTTCTTCAATATGCCCTTCACCAACATGCAGTGTTTCCTTGATTGAATTAGCTCTCACACCAATATTTGCGTCTAGAGCCTTTGCATTGAGGGCTATCTGAAAACGGCTGTGGCGCTGAAGTTGCCTGTGAATGTGGAGTTGGTGGCATGTGAAACCCGCATGTGGAGCATTCGTTTGTGTGGGATGCTCTACCAGGTTCATTCCTAGATAATGCACTCAAAGGGCACTAAGCATAGAGTGTGAAAACTGAGTTTCCTTGAGAGCTGCTTGGAAGCCTGATGGTGTGTGAAGTTAGTGAGCCAAATGGAGTTGTTCTCCCACAAGAACCACTCGGCTGATCCTTCTTCAATATGCCCTTCACCAACATGCAGTGTTTCCTTGATTGAATTAGCTCTCACACCAATATTTGCGTCTAGAGCCTTTGCATTGAGGGCTATCTGAAAACGGCTGTGGCGCTGAAGTTGCCTGTGAATGTGGAGTTGGTGGCATGTGAAACCCGCATGTGGAGCATTCGTTTGTGTGGGATGCTGACCAAGCTTCATTTCAGTCCTAGGCACACAAAGGGCACTAAGCATAGAGTGTGAAAACTGAGTTTCCTTGAGAGCTGCTTGGAAGCCTGATGGTGTGTGAAGTTAGTGAGCCAAATGGAGTTGTTCTCCCACAAGAACCACTCGGCTGATCCTTCTTCAATATGCCCTTCACCAACATGCAGTGTTTCCTTGATTGAATTAGCTCTCACACCAATATTTGCGTCTAGAGCCTTTGCATTGAGGGCTATCTGAAAACGGCTGTGGCGCTGAAGTTGCCTGTGAATGTGGAGTTGGTGGCATGTGAAACCCGCATGTGGAGCATTCGTTTGTGTGGGATGCTCTACCAAGCATCATTTCAGTCCTAGCCAAAGAAAGAGCACTAAGCATAGAGTGTGAAAACTGAGTTTCCTTGAGAGCTGCTTGGAAGCCTGATGGTGTGTGAAGTTAGTGAGCCAAATGGAGTTGTTCTCCCACAAGAACCACTCGGCTGATCCTTCTTCAATATGCCCTTCACCAACATGCAGTGTTTCCTTGATTGAATTAGCTCTCACACCAATATTTGCGTCTAGAGCCTTTGCATTGAGGGCTATCTGAAAACGGCTGTGGCGCTGAAGTTGCCTGTGAATGTGGAGTTGGTGGCATGTGAAACCCGCATGTGGAGCATTCGTTTGTGTGGGATGCTCTACCAGGTTCATTCCTAGATAATGCACTCAAAGGGCACTAAGCATAGAGTGTGAAAACTGAGTTTCCTTGAGAGCTGCTTGGAAGCCTGATGGTGTGTGAAGTTAGTGAGCCAAATGGAGTTGTTCTCCCACAAGAACCACTCGGCTGATCCTTCTTCAATATGCCCTTCACCAACATGCAGTGTTTCCTTGATTGAATTAGCTCTCACACCAATATTTGCGTCTAGAGCCTTTGCATTGAGGGCTATCTGAAAACGGCTGTGGCGCTGAAGTTGCCTGTGAATGTGGAGTTGGTGGCATGTGAAACCCGCATGTGGAGCATTCGTTTGTGTGGGATGCTGACCAAGCTTCATTTCAGTCCTAGGCACACAAAGGGCACTAAGCATAGAGTGTGAAAACTGAGTTTCCTTGAGAGCTGCTTGGAAGCCTGATGGTGTGTGAAGTTAGTGAGCCAAATGGAGTTGTTCTCCCACAAGAACCACTCGGCTGATCCTTCTTCAATATGCCCTTCACCAACATGCAGTGTTTCCTTGATTGAATTAGCTCTCACACCAATATTTGCGTCTAGAGCCTTTGCATTGAGGGCTATCTGAAAACGGCTGTGGCGCTGAAGTTGCCTGTGAATGTGGAGTTGGTGGCATGTGAAACCCGCATGTGGAGCATTCGTTTGTGTGGGATGCTCTACCAGGTTCATTTCAGTCCTAGCCAAAGAAAGGGCTCTAAGCATAGAGTGTGAAAACTGAGTTTCCTTGAGAGCTGCTTGGAAGCCTGATGGTGTGTGAAGTTAGTGAGCCAAATGGAGTTGTTCTCCCACAAGAACCACTCGGCTGATCCTTCTTCAATATGCCCTTCACCAACATGCAGTGTTTCCTTGATTGAATTAGCTCTCACACCAATATTTGCGTCTAGAGCCTTTGCATTGAGGGCTATCTGAAAACGGCTGTGGCGCTGAAGTTGCCTGTGAATGTGGAGTTGGTGGCATGTGAAACCCGCATGTGGAGCATTCGTTTGTGTGGGATGCTGACCAAGCTTCATTTCAGTCCTAGGCACAAAAAGGGCACTAAGCATAGAGTGTAAAAACTGAGTTTCCTTGAGAGCTGCTTGGAAGCCTGATGGTGTGTGAAGTTAGTGAGCCAAATGGAGTTGTTCTCCCACAAGAACCACTCGGCTGATTCTTCTTCAATATGCCCTTCACCAACATGCAGTGTTTCCTTGATTGAATTAGCTCTCACACCAATATTTGCGTCTAGAGCCTTTGCATTGAGGGCTATCTGAAAACGGCTGTGGCGCTGAAGTTGCCTGTGAATGTGGAGTTGGTGGCATGTGAAACCCGCATGTGGAGCATTCGTTTGTTTGGGATGCTGACCAAGCTTCATTTCAGTCCTAGGCACACAAAGAGCACTAAGCATAGAGTGTGAAAACTGAGTTTCCTTGAGAGCTGCTTGGAAGCCTGATGGCGTGTGAAGTTAGTGAGCCAAATGGAGTTGTTCTCCCACAAGAACCACTCGGCTGATCCTTCTTCAATATGCCCTTCACCAACATGCAGTGTTTCCTTGATTGAATTAGCTCTCACACCAATATTTGCGTCTAGAGCCTTTGCATTGAGGGCTATCTGAAAACGGCTGTGGCGCTGAAGTTGCCTGTGAATGTGGAGTTGGTGGCATGTGAAACCCGCATGTGGAGCATTCGTTTGTGTGGGATGCTCTACCAGGTTCATTTCAGTCCTAGCCAAAGAAAGGGCACTAAGCATAGAGTGTGAAAACTGAGTTTCCTTGAGAGCTGCTTGGAAACCTGATGGTGTGTGAAGTTAGTGAGCCAAATGGAGTTGTTCTCCCACAAGAACCACTCGGCTGATCCTTCTTCAATATGCCCTTCACCAACATGCAGTGTTTCCTTGATTGAATTAGCTCTCACACCAATATTTGCGTCTAGAGCCTTTGCATTGAGGGCTATCTGAAAACGGCTGTGGCGCTGAAGTTGCCTGTGAATGTGGAGTTGGTGGCATGTGAAACCCGCATGTGGAGCATTCGTTTGTGTGGGATGCTCTACCAGGTTCATTCCTAGATAATGCACTCAAAGGGCACTAAGCATAGAGTGTGAAAACTGAGTTTCCTTGAAGAGCTGCTTGGAAGCCTGATGGTGTGTGAAGTTAGTGAGCCAAATGGAGTTGTTCTCCAACAAGAACCACTCGGCTGATCCTTCTTCAATATGCCCTTCACCAACATGCAGTGTTTCCTTGATTGAATTTGGTCTCACACCAATATTTGCGTCTAGAGCCTTTGCATTGAGGGCTATCTGAAAACGGCTGTGGCGCTGAAGTTGCCTGTGAATGTGGAGTTGGTGGCATGTGAAACCCGCATGTGGAGCATTCGTTTGTGTGGGATGCTCTACCAGGGTCATTCCTAGATAATGCACTCAAAGGGCACTAAGCATAGAGTGTGAAAACTGAGTTTCCTTGAGAGCTGCTTGGAAGCCTGATGGTGTGTGAAGTTAGTGAGCCAAATGGAGTTGTTCTCCCACAAGAACCACTCGGCTGATCCGTCTTCAATATGCCCTTCACCAACATGCAGTGTTTCCTTGATTGAATTAGCTCTCACACCAATATTTGCGTCTAGAGCCTTTGCATTGAGGGCTATCTGAAAACGGCTGTGGCGCTGAAGTTACCTGTGAATGTGGAGTTGGTGGCATGTGAAACCCGCATGTGGAGCATTCGTTTGTGTGGGATGCTCTACCAGGTTCATTCCTAGATAATGCACTCAAAGGGCACTAAGCATAGAGTGTGAAAACTGAGTTTCCTTGAGAGCTGCTTGGAAGCCTGATGGTGTGTGAAGTTAGTGAGCCAAATGGAGTTGTTCTCCCACAAGAACCACTCGGCTGATCCTTCTTCAATATGCCCTTCACCAACATGCAGTGTTTCCTTGACTGAATTAGCTCTCACACCATAATATTTGCGTCTAGAGCCTTTGCATTGAGGGCTATCTGAAAACGGCTGTGGCGCTGAAGTTGCCTGTGAATGTGGAGTTGGTGGCATGTGAAACCCGCATGTGGAGCATTCGTTTGTGTGGGATGCTGACCAAGCTTCATTTCAGTCCTAGGCACAAAAAGGGCACTAAGCATAGAGTGTAAAAACTGAGTTTCCTTGAGAGCTGCTTGGAAGCCTGATGGTGTGTGAAGTTAGTGAGCCAAATGGAGTTGTTCTCACCACAAGAACCACTCGGCTGATTCTTCTTCAATATGCCCTTCACCAACATGCAGTGTTTCCTTGATTGAATTAGCTCTCACACCAATATTTGCGTCTAGAGCCTTTGCATTGAGGGCTATCTGAAAACGGCTGTGGCGCTGAAGTTGCCTGTGAATGTGGAGTTGGTGGCATGTGAAACCCGCATGTGGAGCATTCGTTTTTGTGGGATGCTGACCAAGCTTCATTTCAGTCCTAGGCACACAAAGAGCACTAAGCATAGAGTGTGAAAACTGAGTTTCCTTGAGAGCTGCTTGGAAGCCTGATGGCGTGTGAAGTTAGTGAGCCAAATGGAGTTGTTCTCCCACAAGAACCACTCGGCTGATCCTTCTTCAATATGCCCTTCACCAACATGCAGTGTTTCCTTGATTGAATTAGCTCTCACACCAATATTTGCGTCTAGAGCCTTTGCATTGAGGGCTATCTGAAAACGGCTGTGGCGCTGAAGTTGCCTGTGAATGTGGAGTTGGTGGCATGTGAAACCCGCATGTGGAGCATTCGTTTGTGTGGGATGCTCTACCAGGTTCATTTCAGTCCTAGCCAAAGAAAGGGCACTAAGCATAGAGTGTGAAAACTGAGTTTCCTTGAGAGCTGCTTGGAAACCTGATGGTGTGTGAAGTTAGTGAGCCAAATGGAGTTGTTCTCCCACAAGAACCACTCGGCTGATCCTTCTTCAATATGCCCTTCACCAACATGCAGTGTTTCCTTGATTGAATTAGCTCTCACACCAATATTTGCGTCTAGAGCCTTTGCATTGAGGGCTATCTGAAAACGGCTGTGGCGCTGAAGTTGCCTGTGAATGTGGAGTTGGTGGCATGTGAAACCCACATGTGGAGCATTCATTTGTGTGGGATGCTCACCAAGCTTCATTTCAGTCCTAGGCACACAAAGGGCACTAAGCATAGAGTGTGAAAACTGAGTTTCCTTGACAGCTGCTTGGAAGCCTGATGGCGTGTGAAGTTAGTGAGCCAAATGGAGTTGTTCTCCCACAAGAACCACTCGGCTAATCCTTCTTCAATATGCCCTTCACCAACATGCAGTGTTTCCTTGATTGAATTAGCTCTCACACCAATATTTGCGTCTAGAGCCTTTGCATTGAGGGCTATCTGAAAACGGCTGTGGCGCTGAAGTTGCCTGTGAATGTGGAGTTGGTGGCATGTGAAACCCGCATGTGGAGCATTCATTTGTGTGGGATGCTCTACCAGGTTCATTCCTAGATAATGCACTCAAAGGGCACTAAGCATAGAGTGTGAAAAACTGAGTTTCCTTGAGAGCTGCTTGGAAGCCTGATGGTGTGTGAAGTTAGTGAGCCAAATGGAGTTGTTCTCCCACAAGAACCACTCGGCTGATCCTTCTTTAATATGCCCTTCACCAACATGCAGTGTTTCCTTGATTGAATTAGCTCTCACACCAATATTTGCGTCTAGAGCCTTTGCATTGAGGGCTATCTGAAAACGGCTGTGGCGCTGAAGTTGCCTGTGAATGTGGAGTTGGTGGCATGTGAAACGCGCATGTGGAGCATTCGTTTGTGTGGGATGCTCTACCAGGTTCATTCCTAGATAATGCACTCAAAGGGCACTAAGCATAGAGTGTGAAAACTGAGTTTCCTTGAGAGCTGCTTGGAAGCCTGATGGTGTGTGAAGTTAGTGAGCCCAAATGGAGTTGTTCTCCCACAAGAACCACTCGGCTGATCCTTCTTCAATATGCCCTTCACCAACATGCAGTGTTTCCTTGATTGAATTAGCTCTCACACCAATATTTGCGTCTAGAGCCTTTGCATTGAGGGCTATCTGAAAACGGCTGTGGCGCTGAAGTTGCCTGTGAATGTGGAGTTGGTGGCATGTGAAACCCGCATGTGGAGCATTCGTTTGTGTGGGATGCTGACCAAGCTTCATTTCAGTCCTAGGCACACAAAGGGCACTAAGCATAGAGTGTGAAAACTGAGTTTCCTTGAGAGCTGCTTGGAAGCCTGATGGTGTGTGAAGTTAGTGAGCCAAATGGAGTTGTTCTCCCACAAGAACCACTCTTCTGATCCTTCTTCAATATGCCCTTCACCAACATGCAGTGTTTCCTTGATTGAATTAGCTCTCACACCAATATTTGCGTCTAGAGCCTTTGCATTGAGGGCTATCTGAAAACGGCTGTGGCGCTGAAGTTGCCTGTGAATGTGGAGTTGGTGGCATGTGAAACCCGCATGTGGAGCATTCGTTTGTGTGGGATGCTCTACCAAGTTCATATCCTAGATAAAGCACTCAAAGGGCACTAAAAATAGAGTGTGAAAACTGAGTTTCCTTGAGAGCTGCTTGGAAGCCTGATGGTGTGTGAAGTTAGTGAGCCAAATGGAGTTGTTCTCCCACAAGAACCACTCGGCTGATCCTTCTTCAATATGCCCTTCACCAACATGCAGTGTTTCCTTGATTGAATTTGGTCTCACACCAATATTTGCGTCTAGAACCTTTGCATTGAGGGCTATCTGAAAACGGCTGTGGCGCTGAAGTTGCCTGTGAATGTGGAGTTGGTGGCATGTGAAACCCGCATGTGGAGCATTCGTTTGTGTGGGATGCTGACCAAGCTTCATTTCAGTCCTAGGCACACAAAGAGCACTAAGCATAGAGTGTGAAAACTGAGTTTCCTTGAGAGCTGCTTGGAAGCCTGATGGTGTGTGAAGTTAGTGAGCCAAATGGAGTTGTTCTCTCCACAAGAACCACTCGGCTGATCCTTCTTCAATATGCCCTTCACCAACATGCAGTGTTTCCTTGATTGAATTAGCTCTCACACCAATATTTGCGTCTAGAGCCTTTGCATTGAGGGCTATCTGAAAACGGCTGTGGCGCTGAAGTTGCCTGTGAATGTGGAGTTGGTGGCATGTGAAACCCGCATGTGGAGCATTCGTTTGTGTGGGATGCTGACCAAGCTTCATTTCAGTCCTAGGCACACAAAGAGCACTAAGCATAGAGTGTGAAAACTGAGTTTCCTTGAGAGCTGCTTGGAAGCCTGATGGTGTGTGAAGTTAGTGAGCCAAATGGAGTTGTTCTCCCACAAGAACCACTCGGCTGATCCTTCTTCAATATGCCCTTCACCAACATGCAGTGTTTCCTTGATTGAATTAGCTCTCACACACCAATATTTGCGTCTAGAGCCTTTGCATTGAGGGCTATCTGAAAACGGCTGTGGAGCTGAAGTTGCCTGTGAATGTGGAGTTGGTGGCATGTGAAACCCGCATGTGGAGCATTCGTTTGTGTGGGATGCTGACCAAGCTTCATTTCAGTCCTAGGCCACATGTTTGCCTTAATTTAAGATGATATGATGTTATGTATAACAAGTTATGTTATGAATGTTATATGTTGTGTACAAAACCTAAATTGAAATGTCAATGAGGTGGTCACAGAAGGTGGATAAGAAATCGCATTTACTTTTACCATATTGGTTACTCGTTACTATGTCAATTAATTCCATGGTGATGTAAATTTTTGCTGATGGTATGTTGGAGCTTTTAATTGATCGGGATGATACTCTGCTGGCTCTGTCTTCAGACCAGAGAGGGTATACCTAAGAAGCCGTTGAACTTATCTGGACAATAAGATGCTGGACTCTATGTTTGGTATATGCTTGCAATGGGGGAATCTCAACTGAACTTGAACTGTGGTTATGCAACAAGGTGGAGGAATCCACCATGGTGGGAGGGTTTGGGGAGGGGTGGGGAGAATCCCAGTACCTATGAAACTGTGTCACATAATACAATGTAATTAATGAATTTAAAATAAAATTTAAAAAAAAAAAAAAAGCATAGAGTGTGAAAACTGAGTTTTCTTGAGAGCTGCTTGGAAGCCTGATGGTGTGTGAAGTTAGTGAGGCAAATGGAGTTGTTCTCCCACAAGAACCACTCGGCTGATCCTTCTTCAATATGCCCTTCACCAACATGCAGTGTTTCCTTGATTGAATTAGCTCTCACACCAATATTTGCGTCTAGAGCCTTTGCATTGAGGGCTATCTGAAAACGGCTGTGGCGCTGAAGTTGCCTGTGAATGTGGAGTTGGTGGCATGTGAAACCCGCATGTGGAGCATTCGTTTGTGTGGGATGCTGACCAAGCTTCATTTCAGTCCTGGGCACACAAAGAGCACTAAGCATAGAGTGTGAAAACTGAGTTTCCTTGAGAGCTGCTTGGAAGCCTGATGGTGTGTGAAGTTAGTGAGCCAAATGGAGTTGTTCTCCAACAAGAACCACTCGGCTGATCCTTCTTCAATATGCCCTTCACCAACATGCAGTGTTTCCTTGATTGAATTTGGTCTCACACCAATATTTGCGTCTAGAGCCTTTGCATTGAGGGCTATCTGAAAACGGCTGTGGCGCTGAAGTTGCCTGTGAATGTGGAGTTGGTGGCATGTGAAACCCGCATGTGGAGCATTCGTTTGTGTGGGATGCTCTACCAGGGTCATTCCTAGATAATGCACTCAAAGGGCACTAAGCATAGAGTGTGAAAACTGAGTTTCCTTGAGAGCTGCTTGGAAGCCTGATGGCGTGTGAAGTTAGTGAGCCAAATGGAGTTGTTCTCCCACAAGAACCACTCGGCTGATCCTTCTTCAATATGCCCTTCACCAACATGCAGTGTTTCCTTGATTGAATTAGCTCTCACACCAATATTTGCGTCTAGAGCCTTTGCATTGAGGGCTATCTGAAAACGGCTGTGGCGCTGAAGTTGCCTGTGAATGTGGAGTTGGTGGCATGTGAAACCCGCATGTGGAGCATTCGTTTGTGTGGGATGCTCTACCAGGTTCATTTCAGTCCTAGCCAAAGAAAGGGCACTAAGCATAGAGTGTGAAAACTGAGTTTCCTTGAGAGCTGCTTGGAAACCTGATGGTGTGTGAAGTTAGTGAGCCAAATGGAGTTGTTCTCCCACAAGAACCACTCGGCTGATCCTTCTTCAATATGCCCTTCACCAACATGCAGTGTTTCCTTGATTGAATTAGCTCTCACACCAATATTTGCGTCTAGAGCCTTTGCATTGAGGGCTATCTGAAAACGGCTGTGGCGCTGAAGTTGCCTGTGAATGTGGAGTTGGTGGCATGTGAAACCCACATGTGGAGCATTCATTTGTGTGGGATGCTCACCAAGCTTCATTTCAGTCCTAGGCACACAAAGGGCACTAAGCATAGAGTGTGAAAACTGAGTTTCCTTGAGAGCTGCTTGGAAGCCTGATGGCGTGTGAAGTTAGTGAGCCAAATGGAGTTGTTCTCCCACAAGAACCACTCGGCTAATCCTTCTTCAATATGCCCTTCACCAACATGCAGTGTTTCCTTGATTGAATTAGCTCTCACACCAATATTTGCGTCTAGAGCCTTTGCATTGAGGGCTATCTGAAAACGGCTGTGGCGCTGAAGTTGCCTGTGAATGTGGAGTTGGTGGCATGTGAAACCCGCATGTGGAGCATTCATTTGTGTGGGATGCTCTACCAGGTTCATTCCTAGATAATGCACTCAAAGGGCACTAAGCATAGAGTGTGAAAACTGAGTTTCCTTGAGAGCTGCTTGGAAGCCTGATGGTGTGTGAAGTTAGTGAGCCAAATGGAGTTGTTCTCCCACAAGAACCACTCGGCTGATCCTTCTTTAATATGCCCTTCACCAACATGCAGTGTTTCCTTGATTGAATTAGCTCTCACACCAATATTTGCGTCTAGAGCCTTTGCATTGAGGGCTATCTGAAAACGGCTGTGGCGCTGAAGTTGCCTGTGAATGTGGAGTTGGTGGCATGTGAAACGCGCATGTGGAGCATTCGTTTGTGTGGGATGCTCTACCAGGTTCATTCCTAGATAATGCACTCAAAGGGCACTAAGCATAGAGTGTGAAAACTGAGTTTCCTTGAGAGCTGCTTGGAAGCCTGATGGTGTGTGAAGTTAGTGAGCCAAATGGAGTTGTTCTCCCACAAGAACCACTCGGCTGATCCTTCTTCAATATGCCCTTCACCAACATGCAGTGTTTCCTTGATTGAATTAGCTCTCACACCAATATTTGCGTCTAGAGCCTTTGCATTGAGGGCTATCTGAAAACGGCTGTGGCGCTGAAGTTGCCTGTGAATGTGGAGTTGGTGGCATGTGAAACCCGCATGTGGAGCATTCGTTTGTGTGGGATGCTGACCAAGCTTCATTTCAGTCCTAGGCACACAAAGGGCACTAAGCATAGAGTGTGAAAACTGAGTTTCCTTGAGAGCTGCTTGGAAGCCTGATGGTGTGTGAAGTTAGTGAGCCAAATGGAGTTGTTCTCCCACAAGAACCACTCTTCTGATCCTTCTTCAATATGCCCTTCACCAACATGCAGTGTTTCCTTGATTGAATTAGCTCTCACACCAATATTTGCGTCTAGAGCCTTTGCATTGAGGGCTATCTGAAAACGGCTGTGGCGCTGAAGTTGCCTGTGAATGTGGAGTTGGTGGCATGTGAAACCCGCATGTGGAGCATTCGTTTGTGTGGGATGCTCTACCAAGTTCATTCCTAGATAAAGCACTCAAAGGGCACTAAAAATAGAGTGTGAAAACTGAGTTTCCTTGAGAGCTGCTTGGAAGCCTGATGGTGTGTGAAGTTAGTGAGCCAAATGGAGTTGTTCTCCCACAAGAACCACTCGGCTGATCCTTCTTCAATATGCCCTTCACCAACATGCAGTGTTTCCTTGATTGAATTTGGTCTCACACCAATATTTGCGTCTAGAACCTTTGCATTGAGGGCTATCTGAAAACGGCTGTGGCGCTGAAGTTGCCTGTGAATGTGGAGTTGGTGGCATGTGAAACCCGCATGTGGAGCATTCGTTTGTGTGGGATGCTGACCAAGCTTCATTTCAGTCCTAGGCACACAAAGAGCACTAAGCATAGAGTGTGAAAACTGAGTTTCCTTGAGAGCTGCTTGGAAGCCTGATGGTGTGTGAAGTTAGTGAGCCAAATGGAGTTGTTCTCCCACAAGAACCACTCGGCTGATCCTTCTTCAATATGCCCTTCACCAACATGCAGTGTTTCCTTGATTGAATTAGCTCTCACACCAATATTTGCGTCTAGAGCCTTTGCATTGAGGGCTATCTGAAAACGGCTGTGGCGCTGAAGTTGCCTGTGAATGTGGAGTTGGTGGCATGTGAAACCCGCATGTGGAGCATTCGTTTGTGTGGGATGCTGACCAAGCTTCATTTCAGTCCTAGGCACACAAAGAGCACTAAGCATAGAGTGTGAAAACTGAGTTTCCTTGAGAGCTGCTTGGAAGCCTGATGGTGTGTGAAGTTAGTGAGCCAAATGGAGTTGTTCTCCCACAAGAACCACTCGGCTGATCCTTCTTCAATATGCCCTTCACCAACATGCAGTGTTTCCTTGATTGAATTAGCTCTCACACCAATATTTGCGTCTAGAGCCTTTGCATTGAGGGCTATCTGAAAACGGCTGTGGAGCTGAAGTTGCCTGTGAATGTGGAGTTGGTGGCATGTGAAACCCGCATGTGGAGCATTCGTTTGTGTGGGATGCTGACCAAGCTTCATTTCAGTCCTAGGCCACATGTTTGCCTTAATTTAAGATGATATGATGTTATGTATAACAAGTTATGTTATGAATGTTATATGTTGTGTACAAAACCTAAATTGAAATGTCAATGAGGTGGTCACAGAAGGTGGATAAGAAATCGCATTTACTTTTACCATATTGGTTACTCGTTACTATGTCAATTAATTCCATGGTGATGTAAATTTTTGCTGATGGTATGTTGGAGCTTTTAATTGATCGGGATGATACTCTGCTGGCTCTGTCTTCAGACCAGAGAGGGTATACCTAAGAAGCCGTTGAACTTATCTGGACAATAAGATGCTGGACTCTATGTTTGGTA
Organism: Ochotona princeps; assembly: GCF_030435755.1. Classification (NCBI taxonomy): domain Eukaryota; kingdom Metazoa; phylum Chordata; class Mammalia; order Lagomorpha; family Ochotonidae; genus Ochotona; species Ochotona princeps. The sequence goes on along the minus strand of NW_026698799.1, from coordinate 29,418 downwards.
TATGCTTGCAATGGGGGAATCTCAACTGAACTTGAACTGTGGTTATGCAACAAGGTGGAGGAATCCACCATGGTGGGAGGGTTTGGGGAGGGGTGGGGAGAATCCCAGTACCTATGAAACTGTGTCACATAATACAATGTAATTAATGAATTTAAAATAAAATTTAAAAAAAAAAAAAAAAGCATAGAGTGTGAAAACTGAGTTTTCTTGAGAGCTGCTTGGAAGCCTGATGGTGTGTGAAGTTAGTGAGGCAAATGGAGTTGTTCTCCCACAAGAACCACTCGGCTGATCCTTCTTCAATATGCCCTTCACCAACATGCAGTGTTTCCTTGATTGAATTAGCTCTCACACCAATATTTGCGTCTAGAGCCTTTGCATTGAGGGCTATCTGAAAACGGCTGTGGCGCTGAAGTTGCCTGTGAATGTGGAGTTGGTGGCATGTGAAACCCGCATGTGGAGCATACGTTTGTGTGGGATGCTCTACCAGGTTCATTCCTAGATAATGCACTCAAAGGGCACTAAGCATAGAGTGTGAAAACTGAGTTTCCTTGAGAGCTGCTTGGAAGCCTGATGGTGTGTGAAGTTAGTGAGCCAAATGGAGTTGTTCTCCAACAAGAACCACTCGGCTGATCCTTCTTCAATATGCCCTTCACCAACATGCAGTGTTTCCTTGATTGAATTTGGTCTCACACCAATATTTGCGTCTAGAGCCTTTGCATTGAGGGCTATCTGAAAACGGCTGTGGCGCTGAAGTTGCCTGTGAATGTGGAGTTGGTGGCATGTGAAACCCGCATGTGGAGCATTCGTTTCTGTGGGATGCTCTACCAGGGTCATTCCTAGATAATGCACTCAAAGGGCACTAAGCATAGAGTGTGAAAACTGAGTTTCCTTGAGAGCTGCTTGGAAGCCTGATGGTGTGTGAAGTTAGTGAGCCAAATGGAGTTGTTCTCCCACAAGAACCACTCGGCTGATCCGTCTTCAATATGCCCTTCACCAACATGCAGTGTTTCTTGATTGAATTAGCTCTCACACCAATATTTGCGTCTAGAGCCTTTGCATTGAGGGCTATCTGAAAACGGCTGTGGCGCTGAAGTTGCCTGTGAATGTGGAGTTGGTGGCATGTGAAACCCGCATGTGGAGCATTCGTTTGTGTGGGATGCTCTACCAGGTTCATTCCTAGATAATGCACTCAAAGGGCACTAAGCATAGAGTGTGAAAACTGAGTTTCCTTGAGAGCTGCTTGGAAGCCTGATGGTGTGTGAAGTTAGTGAGCCAAATGGAGTTGTTCTCCCACAAGAACCACTCGGCTGATCCTTCTTCAATATGCCCTTCACCAACATGCAGTGTTTCCTTGATTGAATTAGCTCTCACACCAATATTTGCGTCTAGAGCCTTTGCATTGAGGGCTATCTGAAAACGGCTGTGGCGCTGAAGTTGCCTGTGAATGTGGAGTTGGTGGCATGTGAAACCCGCATGTGGAGCATTCGTTTGTGTGGGATGCTCTACCAAGTTCATTCCTAGATAAAGCACTCAAAGGGCACTAAGCATAGAGTGTGAAAACTGAGTTTCCTTGAGAGCTGCTTGGAAGCCTGATGGTGTGTGAAGTTAGTGAGCCAAATGGAGTTGTTCTCCCACAAGAACCACTCGGCTGATCCTTCTTCAATATGCCCTTCACCAACATTCAGTGTTTCCTTGATTGAATTAGCTCTCACACCAATATTTGCGTCTAGAGCCTTTGCATTGAGGGCTATCTGAAAACGGCTGTGGCGCTGAAGTTGCCTGTGAATGTGGAGTTGGTGGCATGTGAAACCCGCATGTGGAGCATTCGTTTGTGTGGGATGCTCTACCAGGTTCATTCCTAGATAATGCACTCAAAGGGCACTAAGCATAGAGTGTGAAAACTGAGTTTCCTTGAGAGCTGCTTGGAAGCCTGATGGTGTGTGAAGTTAGTGAGCCAAATGGAGTTGTTCTCCCACAAGAACCTCTCGGCTGATCCTTCTTCAATATGCCCTTCACCAACATGCAGTGCTTGCTTGATTGAATTAGCTCTCACACCATTATTTGCGTCTAGAGCTTTGCATTGAGGGCTATCTGAAAACGGCTGTGGCGCTGAAGTTGCCTGTGAATGTGGAGTTGGTGGCATGTGAAACCCGCATGTGGAGCATTCGTTTGTGTGGGATGCTGACCAAGCTTCATTTCAGTCCTAGGCACACAAAGAGCACTAAGCATAGAGTGTGAAAACTGAGTTTCCTTGAGAGCTGCTTGGAAGCCTGATGGTGTGTGAAGTTAGTGAGCCAAATGGAGTTGTTCTCCCACAAGAACCACTCGGCTGATCCTTCTTCAATATGCCCTTCACCAACATGCAGTGTTTCCTTGATTGAATTAGCTCTCACACCAATATTTGCGTCTAGAGCCTTTGCATTGAGGGCTATCTGAAAACGGCTGTGGCGCTGAAGTTGCCTGTGAATGTGGAGTTGGTGGCATGTGAAACCCGCATGTGGAGCATTCGTTTGTGTGGGATGCTGACCAAGCTTCATTTCAGTCCTAGGCACACAAAGAGCACTAAGCATAGAGTGTGAAAACTGAGTTTCCTTGAGAGCTGCTTGGAAGCCTGATGGTGTGTGAAGTTAGTGAGCCAAATGGAGTTGTTCTCCCACAAGAACCACTCGGCTGATCCTTCTTCAATATGCCCTTCACCAACATGCAGTGTTTCCTTGATTGAATTAGCTCTCACACCAATATTTGCGTCTAGAGCCTTTGCATTGAGGGCTATCTGAAAACGGCTGTGGCGCTGAAGTTGCCTGTGAATGTGGAGTTGGTGGCATGTGAAACCCGCATGTGGAGCATTCGTTTGTGTGGGATGCTGACCAAGCTTCATTTCAGTCCTAGGCACACAAAGAGCACTAAGCATAGAGTGTGAAAACTGAGTTTCCTTGAGAGCTGCTTGGAAGCCTGATGGTGTGTGAAGTTAGTGAGCCAAATGGAGTTGTTCTCCCACAAGAACCACTCGGCTGATCCTTCTTCAATATGCCCTTCACCAACATGCAGTGTTTCCTTGATTGAATTAGCTCTCACACCAATATTTGCGTCTAGAGCCTTTGCATTGAGGGCTATCTGAAAACGGCTGTGGAGCTGAAGTTGCCTGTGAATGTGGAGTTGGTGGCATGTGAAACCCGCATGTGGAGCATTCGTTTGTGTGGGATGCTGACCAAGCTTCATTTCAGTCCTAGGCCACATGTTTGCCTTAATTTAAGATGATATGATGTTATGTATAACAAGTTATGTTATGAATGTTATATGTTGTGTACAAAACCTAAATTGAAATGTCAATGAGGTGGTCACAGAAGGTGGATAAGAAATCGCATTTACTTTTACCATATTGGTTACTCGTTACTATGTCAATTAATTCCATGGTGATGTAAATTTTTGCTGATGGTATGTTGGAGCTTTTAATTGATCGGGATGATACTCTGCTGGCTCTGTCTTCAGACCAGAGAGGGTATACCTAAGAAGCCGTTGAACTTATCTGGACAATAAGATGCTGGACTCTATGTTTGGTATATGCTTGCAATGGGGGAATCTCAACTGAACTTGAACTGTGGTTATGCAACAAGGTGGAGGAATCCACCATGGTGGGAGGGTTTGGGGAGGGGTGGGGAGAATCCCAGTACCTATGAAACTGTGTCACATAATACAATGTAATTAATGAATTTAAAATAAAATTTAAAAAAAAAAAAAAGCATAGAGTGTGAAAACTGAGTTTCCTTGAGAGCTGCTTGGAAGCCTGATGGTGTGTGAAGTTAGTGAGGCAAATGGAGTTGTTCTCCCACAAGAACCACTCGGCTGATCCTTCTTCAATATGCCCTTCACCAACATGCAGTGTTTCCTTGATTGAATTAGCTCTCACACCAATATTTGCGTCTAGAGCCTTTGCATTGAGGGCTATCTGAAAACGGCTGTGGCGCTGAAGTTGCCTGTGAATGTGGAGTTGGTGGCATGTGAAACCCGCATGTGGAGCATTCGTTTGTGTGGGATGCTCTACCAGGTTCATTCCTAGATAATGCACTCAAAGGGCACTAAGCATAGAGTGTGAAAACTGAGTTTCCTTGAGAGCTGCTTGGAAGCCTGATGGTGTGTGAAGTTAGTGAGCCAAATGGAGTTGTTCTCCAACAAGAACCACTCGGCTGATCCTTCTTCAATATGCCCTTCACCAACATGCAGTGTTTCCTTGATTGAATTTGGTCTCACACCAATATTTGCGTCTAGAGCCTTTGCATTGAGGGCTATCTGAAAACGGCTGTGGCGCTGAAGTTGCCTGTGAATGTGGAGTTGGTGGCATGTGAAACCCGCATGTGGAGCATTCGTTTGTGTGGGATGCTCTACCAGGTTCATTCCTAGATAATGCACTCAAAGGGCACTAAGCATAGAGTGTGAAAACTGAGTTTCCTTGAGAGCTGCTTGGAAGCCTGATGGTGTGTGAAGTTAGTGAGCCAAATGGAGTTGTTCTCCCACAAGAACCACTCGGCTGATCCGTCTTCAATATGCCCTTCACCAACATGCAGTGTTTCCTTGATTGAATTAGCTCTCACACCAATATTTGCGTCTAGAGCCTTTGCATTGAGGGCTATCTGAAAACGGCTGTGGCGCTGAAGTTGCCTGTGAATGTGGAGTTGGTGGCATGTGAAACCCGCATGTGGAGCATTCGTTTGTGTGGGATGCTCTACCAGGTTCATTCCTAGATAATGCACTCAAAGGGCACTAAGCATAGAGTGTGAAAACTGAGTTTCCTTGAGAGCTGCTTGGAAGCCTGATGGTGTGTGAAGTTAGTGAGCCAAATGGAGTTGTTCTCCCACAAGAACCACTCGGCTGATCCTTCTTCAATATGCCCTTCACCAACATGCAGTGTTTCCTTGATTGAATTAGCTCTCACACCAATATTTGCGTCTAGAGCCTTTGCATTGAGGGCTATCTGAAAACGGCTGTGGCGCTGAAGTTGCCTGTGAATGTGGAGTTGGTGGCATGTGAAACCCGCATGTGGAGCATTCGTTTGTGTGGGATGCTCTACCAAGTTCATTCCTAGATAAAGCACTCAAAGGGCACTAAGCATAGAGTGTGAAAACTGAGTTTCCTTGAAAGCTGCTTGGAAGCCTGATGGTGTGTGAAGTTAGTGAGCCAAATGGAGTTGTTCTCCCACAAGAACCACTCGGCTGATCCTTCTTCAATATGCCCTTCACCAACATGCAGTGTTTCCTTGATTGAATTAGCTCTCACACCAATATTTGCGTCTAGAGCCTTTGCATTGAGGGCTATCTGAAAACGGCTGTGGCGCTGAAGTTGCCTGTGAATGTGGAGTTGGTGGCATGTGAAACCCGCATGTGGAGCATTCGTTTGTGTGGGATGCTCTACCAGGTTCATTCCTAGATAATGCACTCAAAGGGCACTAAGCATAGAGTGTGAAAACTGAGTTTCCTTGAGAGCTGCTTGGAAGCCTGATGGTGTGTGAAGTTAGTGAGCCAAATGGAGTTGTTCTCCCACAAGAACCACTCGGCTGATCCTTCTTCAATATGCCCTTCACCAACATGCAGTGCTTGCTTGATTGAATTAGCTCTCACACCAATATTTGCGTCTAGAGCCTTTGCATTGAGGGCTATCTGAAAACGGCTGTGGCGCTGAAGTTGCCTGTGAATGTGGAGTTGGTGGCATGTGAAACCCGCATGTGGAGCATTCGTTTGTGTGGGATGCTGACCAAGCTTCATTTCAGTCCTAGGCACACAAGGGCACTAAGCATAGAGTGTGAAAACTGAGTTTCCTTGAGAGCTGCTTGGAAGCCTGATGGTGTGTGAAGTTAGTGAGCCAAATGGAGTTGTTCTCCCACAAGAACCACTCGGCTGATCCTTCTTCAATATGCCCTTCACCAACATGCAGTGTTTCCTTGATTGAATTAGCTCTCACACCAATATTTGCGTCTAGAGCCTTTGCATTGAGGGCTATCTGAAAACGGCTGTGGCGCTGAAGTTGCCTGTGAATGTGGAGTTGGTGGCATGTGAAACCCGCATGTGGAGCATTCGTTTGTGTGGGATGCTGACCAAGCTTCATTTCAGTCCTAGGCACACAAGGGCACTAAGCATAGAGTGTGAAACTGAGTTTCCTTGAGAGCTGCTTGGAAGCCTGATGGTGTGTGAAGTTAGTGAGCCAAATGGAGTTGTTCTCCCACAAGAACCACTCGGCTGATCCTTCTTCAATATGCCCTTCACCAACATGCAGTGTTTCCTTGATTGAATTAGCTCTCACACCAATATTTGCGTCTAGAGCCTTTGCATTGAGGGCTATCTGAAAACGGCTGTGGCGCTGAAGTTGCCTGTGAATGTGGAGTTGGTGGCATGTGAAACCCGCATGTGGAGCATTCGTTTGTGTGGGATGCTCTACCAGGTTCATTTCAGTCCTAGCCAAAGAAAGGGCACTAAGCATAGAGTGTGAAAACTGAGTTTCCTTGAGAGCTGCTTGGAAGCCTGATGGTGTGTGAAGTTAGTGAGCCAAATGGAGTTGTTCTCCCACAAGAACCACTCGGCTGATCCTTCTTCAATATGCCCTTCACCAACATGCAGTGTTTCCTTGATTGAATTAGCTCTCACACCAATATTTGCGTCTAGAGCCTTTGCATTGAGGGCTATCTGAAAACGGCTGTGGCGCTGAAGTTGCCTGTGAATGTGGAGTTGGTGGCATGTGAAACCCGCATGTGGAGCATTCGTTTGTGTGGGATGCTGACCAAGCTTCATTTCAGTCCTAGGCACACAAGGGCACTAAGCATAGAGTGTAAAAACTGAGTTTCCTTGAGAGCTGCTTGGAAGCCTGATGGTGTGTGAAGTTAGTGAGCCAAATGGAGTTGTTCTCCCACAAGAACCACTCGGCTGATCCTTCTTCAATATGCCCTTCACCAACATGCAGTGTTTCCTTGATTGAATTAGCTCTCACACCAATATTTGCGTCTAGAGCCTTTGCATTGAGGGCTATCTGAAAACGGCTGTGGCGCTGAAGTTGCCTGTGAATGTGGAGTTGGTGGCATGTGAAACCCGCATGTGGAGCATTCGTTTGTGTGGGATGCTGACCAAGCTTCATTTCAGTCCTAGGCACACAAAGGGCACTAAGCATAGAGTGTAAAAACTGAGTTTCCTTGAGAGCTGCTTGGAAGCCTGATGGTGTGTGAAGTTAGTGAGCCAAATGGAGTTGTTCTTACAAGAACCACTCGGCTGATCCTTCTTCAATATGCCCTTCACCAACATGCAGTGTTTCCTTGATTGAATTAGCTCCCACACCAATATTTGCGTCTAGAGCCTTTGCATTGAGGGCTATCTGAAAACGGCTGTGGCGCTGAAGTTGCCTGTGAATGTGGAGTTGGTGGCATGTGAAACCCGCATGTGGAGCATTCGTTTGTGTGGGATGCTCTACCAGGTTCATTTCAGTCCTAGCCAAAGAAAGGGCACTAAGCATAGAGTGTGAAAACTGAGTTTCCTTGAGAGCTGCTTGGAAGCCTGATGGTGTGTGAAGTTAGTGAGCCAAATGGAGTTGTTCTCCCACAAGAACCACTCGGCTGATCCTTCTTCAATATGCCCTTCACCAACATGCCGTGTTTCCTTGATTGAATTAGCTCTCACACCAATATTTGCGTCTAGAGCCTTTGCATTGAGGGCTATCTGAAAACGGCTGTGGCGCTGAAGTTGCCTGTGAATGTGGAGTTGGTGGCATGTGAAACCCGCATGTGGAGCATTCGTTTGTGTGGGATGCTGACCAAGCTTCATTTCAGTCCTAGGCACACAAAGGGCACTAAGCATAGAGTGTAAAAACTGAGTTTCCTTGAGAGCTGCTTGGAAGCCTGATGGTGTGTGAAGTTAGTGAGCCAAATGGAGTTGTTCTCCCACAAGAACCACTCGGCTGATCCTTCTTCAATATGCCCTTCACCAACATGCAGTGTTTCCTTGATTGAATTAGCTCTCACACCAATATTTGCGTTACGTAGAGCCTTTGCATTGAGGGCTATCTGAAAACGGCTGTGGCGCTGAAGTTGCCTGTGAATGTGGAGTTGGTGGCATGTGAAACCCGCATGTGGAGCATTCGTTTGTGTGGGATGCTCTACCAAGTTCATTCCTAGATAAAGCACTCAAAGGGCACTAAGCATAGAGTGTGAAAACTGAGTTTCCTTGAGAGCTGCTTGGAAGCCTGATGGTGTGTGAAGTTAGTGAGCCAAATGGAGTTGTTCTCCCACAAGAACCACTCGGCTGATCCTTCTTCAATATGCCCTTCACCAACATGCAGTGTTTCCTTGATTGAATTAGCTCTCACACCAATATTTGCGTCTAGAGCCTTTGCATTGAGGGCTATCTGAAAACGGCTGTGGCGCTGAAGTTGCCTGTGAATGTGGAGTTGGTGGCATGTGAAACCCGCAATGTGGAGCATTCGTTTGTGTGGGATGCTCTACCAGGTTCATTCCTAGATAATGCACTCAAAGGGCACTAAGCATAGAATGTGAAAACTGAGTTTCCTTGAGAGCTGCTTGGAAGCCTAATGGTGTGTGAAGTTAGTGAGCCAAATGGAGTTGTTCTCCAACAAGAACCACTCGGCTGATCCTTCTTCAATATGCCCTTCACCAACATGCAGTGTTTCCTTGATTGAATTTGGTCTCACACCAATATTTGCGTCTAGAGCCTTTGCATTGAGGGCTATCTGAAAATGGCTGTGGCGCTGAAGTTGCTGTGAATGTGGAGTTGGTGGCATGTGAAACCCGCATGTGAGCATTCGTTTGTGTGGGATGCTCTACCAGGGTCATTCCTAGATAATGCACTCAAAGGGCACTAAGCATAGAGTGTGAAAACTGAGTTTCCTTGAGAGCTGCTTGGAAGCCTGATGGTGTGTGAAGTTAGTGAGCCAAATGGAGTTGTTCTCCCACAAGAACCACTCGGCTGATCCTTCTTCAATATGCCCTTCACCAACATGCAGTGTTTCCTTGATTGAATTAGCTCTCACACCAATATTTGCGTCTAGAGCCTTGCATTGAGTGCTATCTGCAAACGGCTGTGGCGCTGAAGTTGCCTGTGAATGTGGAGTTGTGGCATGTGAAACCCGCATGTGGAGCATTCGTTTGTGTGGGATGCTCTACCAAGTTACATTCCTAGATAAAGCACTCAAAGGGCACTAAGCATAGAGTGTGAAAACTGAGTTTCCTTGAGAGCTGCTTGGAAGCCTGATGGTGTGTGAAGTTAGTGAGCCAAATGGAGTTGTTCTCCACAAGAACCACTCGGCTGATCCTTCTTCAATATGCCCTTCACCAACATGCAGTGTTTCCTTGATTGAATTAGCTCTCACACCAATATTTGCGTCTAGAGCCTTTGCATTGAGGGCTATCTGAAAACGGCTGTGGCGCTGAAGTTGCCTGTGAATGTGGAGTTGGTGGCATGTGAAACCCGCATGTGGAGCATTCGTTTGTGTGGGATGCTGACCAAGCTTCATTTCAGTCCTAGGCACACAAAGAGCACTAAGCATAGAGTGTGAAAACTGAGTTTCCTTGAGAGCTGCTTGGAAGCCTGATGGTGTGTGAAGTTAGTGAGCCAAATGGAGTTGTTCTCCCACAAGAACCACTCGGCTGATCCTTCTTCAATATGCCCTTCACCAACATGCAGTGTTTCCTTGATTGAATTAGCTCTCACACCAATATTTGCGTCTAGAGCCTTTGCATTGAGGGCTATCTGAAACGGCTGTTGCGCTGAAGTTGCCTGTGAATGTGGAGTTGGTGGCATGTGAAACCCGCATGTGGAGCATTCGTTTGTGTGGGATGCTGACCAAGCTTCATTTCAGTCCTAGGCACACAAGGGCACTAAGCATAGAGTGTGAAAACTGAGTTTCCTTGAGAGCTGCTTGGAAGCCTGATGGTGTGTGAAGTTAGTGAGCCAAATGGAGTTGTTCTCCCACAGGAACCACTCGGCTGATCCTTCTTCAATATGCCCTTCACCAACATGCAGTGTTTCCTTGATTGAATTAGCTCTCACACCAATATTTGCGTCTAGAGCCTTGCATTGAGGGCTATCTGAAAACGGCTGTGGCGCTGAAGTTGCCTGTGAATGTGGAGTTGGTGGCATGTGAAACCCGCATGTGGAGCATTCGTTTGTGTGGGATGCTCTACCAAGTTCATTCCTAGATAAAGCACTCAAAGAGCACTAAGCATAGAGTGTGAAAACTGAGTTTCCTTGAGAGCTGCTTGGAAGCCTGATGGTGTGTGAAGTTAGTGAGCCAAATGGAGTTGTTCTCCCACAAGAACCACTCGGCTGATCCTTCTTCAATATGCCCTTCACCAACATGCAGTGTTTCCTTGATTGAATTAGCTCTCACACCAATATTTGCGTCTAGAGCCTTTGCATTGAGGGCTATCTGAAAACGGCTGTGGCGCTGAAGTTGCCTGTGAATGTGGAGTTGGTGGCATGTGAAACCCGCATGTGGAGCATTCGTTTGTGTGGGATGCTCTACCAAGTTCATTCCTAGATAAAGCACTCAAAGGGCACTAAGCATAGAGTGTGAAAACTGAGTTTCCTTGAGAGCTGCCTGGAAGCCTGGTGGTGTGTGGAGTTAGTGAGCCAAATGAGTTGTTCTCCCACAAGAACCACTCGGCTGATCCTTCTTCAATATGCCCTTCACCAACATGCAGTGTTTCCTTGATTGAATTAGCTCTCACACCAATATTTGCGTCTAGAGCCTTTGCATTGAGGGCTATCTGAAAACGGCTGTGGCGCTGAAGTTGCCTGTGAATGTGGAGTTGGTGGCATGTGAAACCCGCATGTGGAGCATTCGTTTGTGTGGGGATGCTGACCAAGCTTCATTTCAGTCCTAGGCACACAAAGGGCACTAAGCATAGAGTGTAAAAACTGAGTTTCCTTGAGAGCTGCTTGGAAGCCTGATGGTGTGTGAAGTTAGTGAGCCAAATGGAGTTGTTCTCCCACAAGAACCACTCGGCTGATCCTTCTTCAATATGCCCTTCACCAACATGCAGTGTTTCCTTGATTGAATTAGCTCTCACACCAATATTTGCGTCTAGAGCCTTTGCATTGAGGGCTATCTGAAAACGGCTGTGGCGCTGAAGTTGCCTGTGAATGTGGAGTTTGTGGCATGTGAAACCCGCATGTGGAACATTCGTTTGTGTGGGATGCTCTACCAGGTTCATTCCTAGATAATGCACTCAAAGGGCACTAAGCATAGAGTGTGAAAACTGAGTTTCCTTGAGAGCTGCTTGGAAGCCTGATGGTGTGTGAAGTTAGTGAGCCAAATGGAGTTGTTCTCCCACAAGAACCACTCGGCTGATCCTTCTTCAATATGCCCTTCACCAACATGCAGTGTTTCCTTGATTGAATTAGCTCTCACACCAATATTTGCGTCTAGAGCCTTTGCATTGAGGGCTATCTGAAAACGGCTGTGGCGCTGAAGTTGCCTGTGAATGTGGAGTTGGTGGCATGTGAAACCCGCATGTGGAGCATTCGTTTGTGTGGGATGCTACACCAGGTTCATTCCTAGATGATGCACTCAAAGGGCACTAAGCATAGAGTGTGAAAACTGAGTTTCCTTGAGAGCTGCTTGGAAGCCTGATGGTGTGTGAAGTTAGTGAGCCAAATGGAGTTGTTCTCCCACAAGAACCACTCGGCTGATCCTTCTTCAATATGCCCTTCACCAACATGCAGTGTTTCCTTGATTGAATTAGCTCTCACACCAATATTTGCGTCTAGAGCTTTGCATTGAGGGCTATCTGAAAACGGCTGTGGCGCTGAAGTTGCCTGTGAATGTGGAGTTGGTGGCATGTGAAACCCGCATGTGGAGCATTCGTTTGTGTGGGATGCTCACCAAGCTTCATTTCAGTCCTAGGCATACAAAGGGCACTAAGCATAGAGTGTGAAAACTGAGTTTCCTTGAGAGCTGCTTGGAAGCCTGATGGTGTGTGAAGTTAGTGAGCCAAATGGAGTTGTTCTCCCATAAGAACCACTCGGCTGATCCTTCTTCAATATGCCCTTCACCAACATGCAGTGTTTCCTTGATTGAATTAGCTCTCACACCAATATTTGCGTCTAGAGCCTTTGCATTGAGGGCTATCTGAAAACGGCTGTGGCGCTGAAGTTGCCTGTGAATGTGGAGTTGGTGGCATGTGAAGCCCGCATGTGGAGCATTCGTTTGTGTGGGATGCTCACCAAGCTTCATTTCAGTCCTAGGCACACAAAGAGCACTAAGCATAGAGTGTGAAAACTGAGTTTCCTTGAGAGCTGCTTGGAAGCCTGATGGTGTGTGAAGTTAGTGAGCCAAATGGAGTTGTTCTCCCACAAGAACCACTCGGCTGATCCTTCTTCAATATGCCCTTCACCAACATGCAGTGTTTCCTTGATTGAATTAGCTCTCACACCAATATTTGCGTCTAGAGCCTTTGCATTGAGGGCTATCTGAAAACGGCTGTGGCGCTGAAGTTGCCTGTGAATGTGGAGTTGGTGGCATGTGAAACCCGCATGTGGAGCATTCGTTTGTGTGGGATGCTGACCAAGCTTCATTTCAGTCCTAGGCACACAAAGGGCACTAAGCATAGAGTGTAAAAACTGAGATTCCTTGAGAGCTGCTTGGAAGCCTGATGGTGTGTGAAGTTAGTGAGCCAAATGGAGTTGTTCTCCCACAAGAACCACTCGGCTGATCCTTCTTCAATATGCCCTTCACCAACATGCAGTGTTTCCTTGATTGAATTAGCTCTCACACCAATATTTGCGTCTAGAGCCTTTGCATTGAGGGCTATCTGAAAACGGCTGTGGCGCTGAAGTTGCCTGTGAATGTGGAGTTGGTGGCATGTGAAACCCGCATGTGGAGCATTCGTTTGTGTGGGATGCTGACCAAGCTTCATTTCAGTCCTAGGCACACAAGGGCACTAAGCATAGAGTGTGAAAACTGAGTTTCCTTGAGAGCTGCTTGGAAGCCTGATGGTGTGTGAAGTTAGTGAGCCAAATGGAGTTGTTCTCCCACAAGAACCACTCGGCTGATCCTTCTTCAATATGCCCTTCACCAACATGCAGTGTTTCCTTGATTGAATTAGCTCTCACACCAATATTTGCGTCTAGAGCCTTTGCATTGAGGGCTATCTGAAAACGGCTGTGGCGCTGAAGTTTCCTGTGAATGTGGAGTTGGTGGCATGTGAAACCCGCATGTGGAGCATTCGTTTGTGTGGGATGCTCTACCAGGTTCATTTCAGTCCTAGCCAAAGAAAGGGCACTAAGCATAGAGTGTGAAAACTGAGTTTCCTTGAGAGCTGCTTGGAAGCCTGATGGTGTGTGAAGTTAGTGAGCCAAATGGAGTTGTTCTCCCACAAGAACCACTCGGCTGATCCTTCTTCAATATGCCCTTCACCAACATGCAGTGTTTCCTTGATTGAATTAGCTCTCACACCAATATTTGCGTCTAGAGCCTTTGCATTGAGGGCTATCTGAAAACGGCTGTGGCGCTGAAGTTGCCTGTGAATGTGGAGTTGGTGGCATGTGAAACCCGCATGTGGAGCATTCGTTTGTGTGGGATGCTGACCAAGCTTCATTTCAGTCCTAGGCACACAAAGGGCACTAAGCATAGAGTGTAAAAACTGAGTTTCCTTGAGAGCTGCTTGGAAGCCTGATGGTGTGTGAAGTTAGTGAGCCAAATGGAGTTGTTCTCCCACAAGAACCACTCGGCTGATCCTTCTTCAATATGCCGTTCACCAACATGCAGTGTTTCCTTGATTGAATTAGCTCTCACACCAATATTTGTGTCTAGAGCCTTTGCATTGAGGGCTATCTGAAAACGGCTGTGGCGCTGAAGTTGCCTGTGAATGTGGAGTTGGTGGCATGTGAAACCCGCATGTGGAGCATTCGTTTGTGTGGGATGCTCTACCAGGTTCATTCCTAGATAATGCACTCAAAGGGCACTAAGCATAGAGTGTGAAAACTGAGTTTCCTTGAGAGCTGCTTGGAAGCCTGATGGTGTGTGAAGTTAGTGAGCCAAATGGAGTTGTTCTCCCACAAGAACCACTCGGCTGATCCTTCTTCAATATGCCCTTCACCAACATGCAGTGTTTCCTTGATTGAATTAGCTCTCACACCAATATTTGCGTCTAGAGCTTTGCATTGAGGGCTATCTGAAAACGGCTGTGGCGCTGAAGTTGCCTGTGAATGTGGAGTTGGTGGCATGTGAAACCCGCATGTGGAGCATTCGTTTGTGTGGGATGCTCTACCAGGTTCATTCCTAGATAATGCACTCAAAGGGCACTAAGCATAGAGTGTGAAAACTGAGTTTCCTTGAGAGCTGCTTGGAAGCCTGATGGTGTGTGAAGTTAGTGAGCCAAATGGAGTTGTTCTCCCACAAGAACCACTCGGCTGATCCGTCTTCAATATGCCCTTCACCAACATGCAGTGTTTCCTTGATTGAATTAGCTCTCACACCAATATTTGCGTCTAGAGCCTTTGCATTGAGGGCTATCTGAAAACGGCTGTGGCGCTGAAGTTGCCTGTGAATGTGGAGTTGGTGGCATGTGAAACCCGCATGTGGAGCATTCGTTTGTGTGGGATGCTCTACCAGGTTCATTCCTAGATAATGCACTCAAAGGGCACTAAGCATAGAGTGTGAAAACTGAGTTTCCTTGAGAGCTGCTTGGAAGCCTGATGGTGTGTGAAGTTAGTGAGCCAAATGGAGTTGTTCTCCCACAAGAACCACTCGGCTGATCCTTCTTCAATATGCCCTTCACCAACATGCAGTGTTTCCTTGATTGAATTAGCTCTCACACCAATATTTGCGTCTAGAGCCTTTGCATTGAGGGCTATCTGAAAACGGCTGTGGCGCTGAAGTTGCCTGTGAATGTGGAGTTGGTGGCATGTGAAACCCGCATGTGGAGCATTCGTTTGTGTGGGATGCTCTACCAAGTTCATTCCTAGATAAAGCACTCAAAGGGCACTAAGCATAGAGTGTGAAAACTGAGTTTCCTTGAAAGCTGCTTGGAAGCCTGATGGTGTGTGAAGTTAGTGAGCCAAATGGAGTTGTTCTCCCACAAGAACCACTCGGCTGATCCTTCTTCAATATGCCCTTCACCAACATGCAGTGTTTCCTTGATTGAATTAGCTCTCACACCAATATTTGCGTCTAGAGCCTTTGCATTGAGGGCTATCTGAAAACGGCTGTGGCGCTGAAGTTGCCTGTGAATGTGGAGTTGGTGGCATGTGAAACCCGCATGTGGAGCATTCGTTTGTGTGGGATGCTCTACCAGGTTCATTCCTAGATAATGCACTCAAAGGGCACTAAGCATAGAGTGTGAAAACTGAGTTTCCTTGAGAGCTGCTTGGAAGCCTGATGGTGTGTGAAGTTAGTGAGCCAAATGGAGTTGTTCTCCCACAAGAACCACTCGGCTGATCCTTCTTCAATATGCCCTTCACCAACATGCAGTGCTTGCTTGATTGAATTAGCTCTCACACCAATATTTGCGTCTAGAGCCTTTGCATTGAGGGCTATCTGAAAACGGCTGTGGCGCTGAAGTTGCCTGTGAATGTGGAGTTGGTGGCATGTGAAACCCGCATGTGGAGCATTCGTTTGTGTGGGATGCTGACCAAGCTTCATTTCAGTCCTAGGCACACAAGGGCACTAAGCATAGAGTGTGAAAACTGAGTTTCCTTGAGAGCTGCTTGGAAGCCTGATGGTGTGTGAAGTTAGTGAGCCAAATGGAGTTGTTCTCCCACAAGAACCACTCGGCTGATCCTTCTTCAATATGCCCTTCACCAACATGCAGTGTTTCCTTGATTGAATTAGCTCTCACACCAATATTTGCGTCTAGAGCCTTTGCATTGAGGGCTATCTGAAAACGGCTGTGGCGCTGAAGTTGCCTGTGAATGTGGAGTTGGTGGCATGTGAAACCCGCATGTGGAGCATTCGTTTGTGTGGGATGCTGACCAAGCTTCATTTCAGTCCTAGGCACACAAGGGCACTAAGCATAGAGTGTGAAAACTGAGTTTCCTTGAGAGCTGCTTGGAAGCCTGATGGTGTGTGAAGTTAGTGAGCCAAATGGAGTTGTTCTCCCACAAGAACCACTCGGCTGATCCTTCTTCAATATGCCCTTCACCAACATGCAGTGTTTCCTTGATTGAATTAGCTCTCACACCAATATTTGCGTCTAGAGCCTTTGCATTGAGGGCTATCTGAAAACGGCTGTGGCGCTGAAGTTGCCTGTGAATGTGGAGTTGGTGGCATGTGAAACCCGCATGTGGAGCATTCGTTTGTGTGGGATGCTCTACCAGGTTCATTTCAGTCCTAGCCAAAGAAAGGGCACTAAGCATAGAGTGTGAAAACTGAGTTTCCTTGAGAGCTGCTTGGAAGCCTGATGGTGTGTGAAGTTAGTGAGCCAAATGGAGTTGTTCTCCCACAAGAACCACTCGGCTGATCCTTCTTCAATATGCCCTTCACCAACATGCAGTGTTTCCTTGATTGAATTAGCTCTCACACCAATATTTGCGTCTAGAGCCTTTGCATTGAGGGCTATCTGAAAACGGCTGTGGCGCTGAAGTTGCCTGTGAATGTGGAGTTGGTGGCATGTGAAACCCGCATGTGGAGCATTCGTTTGTGTGGGATGCTGACCAAGCTTCATTTCAGTCCTAGGCACACAAAGGGCACTAAGCATAGAGTGTAAAAACTGAGTTTCCTTGAGAGCTGCTTGGAAGCCTGATGGTGTGTGAAGTTAGTGAGCCAAATGGAGTTGTTCTCCCACAAGAACCACTCGGCTGATCCTTCTTCAATATGCCCTTCACCAACATGCAGTGTTTCCTTGATTGAATTAGCTCTCACACCAATATTTGCGTCTAGAGCCTTTGCATTGAGGGCTATCTGAAAACGGCTGTGGCGCTGAAGTTGCCTGTGAATGTGGAGTTGGTGGCATGTGAAACCCGCATGTGGAGCATTCGTTTGTGTGGGATGCTGACCAAGCTTCATTTCAGTCCTAGGCACACAAAGGGCACTAAGCATAGAGTGTAAAAACTGAGTTTCCTTGAGAGCTGCTTGGAAGCCTGATGGTGTGTGAAGTTAGTGAGCCAAATGGAGTTGTTCTCCCACAAGAACCACTCGGCTGATCCTTCTTCAATATGCCCTTCACCAACATGCAGTGTTTCCTTGATTGAATTAGCTCCCACACCAATATTTGCGTCTAGAGCCTTTGCATTGAGGGCTATCTGAAAACGGCTGTGGCGCTGAAGTTGCCTGTGAATGTGGAGTTGGTGGCATGTGAAACCCGCATGTGGAGCATTCGTTTGTGTGGGATGCTCTACCAGGTTCATTTCAGTCCTAGCCAAAGAAAGGGCACTAAGCATAGAGTGTGAAAACTGAGTTTCCTTGAGAGCTGCTTGGAAGCCTGATGGTGTGTGAAGTTAGTGAGCCAAATGGAGTTGTTCTCCCACAAGAACCACTCGGCTGATCCTTCTTCAATATGCCCTTCACCAACATGCCGTGTTTCCTTGATTGAATTAGCTCTCACACCAATATTTGCGTCTAGAGCCTTTGCATTGAGGGCTATCTGAAAACGGCTGTGGCGCTGAAGTTGCCTGTGAATGTGGAGTTGGTGGCATGTGAAACCCGCATGTGGAGCATTCGTTTGTGTGGGATGCTGACCAAGCTTCATTTCAGTCCTAGGCACACAAAGGGCACTAAGCATAGAGTGTAAAAACTGAGTTTCCTTGAGAGCTGCTTGGAAGCCTGATGGTGTGTGAAGTTAGTGAGCCAAATGGAGTTGTTCTCCCACAAGAACCACTCGGCTGATCCTTCTTCAATATGCCCTTCACCAACATGCAGTGTTTCCTTGATTGAATTAGCTCTCACACCAATATTTGCGTCTAGAGCCTTTGCATTGAGGGCTATCTGAAAACGGCTGTGGCGCTGAAGTTGCCTGTGAATGTGGAGTTGGTGGCATGTGAAACCCGCATGTGGAGCATTCGTTTGTGTGGGATGCTCTACCAAGTTCATTCCTAGATAAAGCACTCAAAGGGCACTAAGCATAGAGTGTGAAAACTGAGTTTCCTTGAGAGCTGCTTGGAAGCCTGATGGTGTGTGAAGTTAGTGAGCCAAATGGAGTTGTTCTCCCACAAGAACCACTCGGCTGATCCTTCTTCAATATGCCCTTCACCAACATGCAGTGTTTCCTTGATTGAATTAGCTCTCACACCAATATTTGCGTCTAGAGCCTTTGCATTGAGGGCTATCTGAAAACGGCTGTGGCGCTGAAGTTGCCTGTGAATGTGGAGTTGGTGGCATGTGAAACCCGCATGTGGAGCATTCGTTTGTGTGGGATGCTCTACCAGGTTCATTCCTAGATAATGCACTCAAAGGGCACTAAGCATAGAATGTGAAAACTGAGTTTCCTTGAGAGCTGCTTGGAAGCCTAATGGTGTGTGAAGTTAGTGAGCCAAATGGAGTTGTTCTCCAACAAGAACCACTCGGCTGATCCTTCTTCAATATGCCCTTCACCAACATGCAGTGTTTCCTTGATTGAATTTGGTCTCACACCAATATTTGCGTCTAGAGCCTTTGCATTGAGGGCTATCTGAAAATGGCTGTGGCGCTGAAGTTGCCTGTGAATGTGGAGTTGGTGGCATGTGAAACCCGCATGTGGAGCATTCGTTTGTGTGGGATGCTCTACCAGGGTCATTCCTAGATAATGCACTCAAAGGGCACTAAGCATAGAGTGTGAAAACTGAGTTTCCTTGAGAGCTGCTTGGAAGCCTGATGGTGTGTGAAGTTAGTGAGCCAAATGGAGTTGTTCTCCCACAAGAACCACTCGGCTGATCCTTCTTCAATATGCCCTTCACCAACATGCAGTGTTTCCTTGATTGAATTAGCTCTCACACCAATATTTGCGTCTAGAGCCTTTGCATTGAGTGCTATCTGCAAACGGCTGTGGCGCTGAAGTTGCCTGTGAATGTGGAGTTGGTGGCATGTGAAACCCGCATGTGGAGCATTCGTTTGTGTGGGATGCTCTACCAAGTTCATTCCTAGATAAAGCACTCAAAGGGCACTAAGCATAGAGTGTGAAAACTGAGTTTCCTTGAGAGCTGCTTGGAAGCCTGATGGTGTGTGAAGTTAGTGAGCCAAATGGAGTTGTTCTCCCACAAGAACCACTCGGCTGATCCTTCTTCAATATGCCCTTCACCAACATGCAGTGTTTCCTTGATTGAATTAGCTCTCACACCAATATTTGCGTCTAGAGCCTTTGCATTGAGGGCTATCTGAAAACGGCTGTGGCGCTGAAGTTGCCTGTGAATGTGGAGTTGGTGGCATGTGAAACCCGCATGTGGAGCATTCGTTTGTGTGGGATGCTGACCAAGCTTCATTTCAGTCCTAGGCACACAAAGAGCACTAAGCATAGAGTGTGAAAACTGAGTTTCCTTGAGAGCTGCTTGGAAGCCTGATGGTGTGTGAAGTTAGTGAGCCAAATGGAGTTGTTCTCCCACAAGAACCACTCGGCTGATCCTTCTTCAATATGCCCTTCACCAACATGCAGTGTTTCCTTGATTGAATTAGCTCTCACACCAATATTTGCGTCTAGAGCCTTTGCATTGAGGGCTATCTGAAAACGGCTGTTGCGCTGAAGTTGCCTGTGAATGTGGAGTTGGTGGCATGTGAAACCCGCATGTGGAGCATTCGTTTGTGTGGGATGCTGACCAAGCTTCATTTCAGTCCTAGGCACACAAGGGCACTAAGCATAGAGTGTGAAAACTGAGTTTCCTTGAGAGCTGCTTGGAAGCCTGATGGTGTGTGAAGTTAGTGAGCCAAATGGAGTTGTTCTCCCACAGGAACCACTCGGCTGATCCTTCTTCAATATGCCCTTCACCAACATGCAGTGTTTCCTTGATTGAATTAGCTCTCACACCAATATTTGCGTCTAGAGCCTTTGCATTGAGGGCTATCTGAAAACGGCTGTGGCGCTGAAGTTGCCTGTGAATGTGGAGTTGGTGGCATGTGAAACCCGCATGTGGAGCATTCGTTTGTGTGGGATGCTCTACCAAGTTCATTCCTAGATAAAGCACTCAAAGAGCACTAAGCATAGAGTGTGAAAACTGAGTTTCCTTGAGAGCTGCTTGGAAGCCTGATGGTGTGTGAAGTTAGTGAGCCAAATGGAGTTGTTCTCCCACAAGAACCACTCGGCTGATCCTTCTTCAATATGCCCTTCACCAACATGCAGTGTTTCCTTGATTGAATTAGCTCTCACACCAATATTTGCGTCTAGAGCCTTTGCATTGAGGGCTATCTGAAAACGGCTGTGGCGCTGAAGTTGCCTGTGAATGTGGAGTTGGTGGCATGTGAAACCCGCATGTGGAGCATTCGTTTGTGTGGGATGCTCTACCAAGTTCATTCCTAGATAAAGCACTCAAAGGGCACTAAGCATAGAGTGTGAAAACTGAGTTTCCTTGAGAGCTGCCTGGAAGCCTGGTGGTGTGTGGAGTTAGTGAGCCAAATGGAGTTGTTCTCCCACAAGAACCACTCGGCTGATCCTTCTTCAATATGCCCTTCACCAACATGCAGTGTTTCCTTGATTGAATTAGCTCTCACACCAATATTTGCGTCTAGAGCCTTTGCATTGAGGGCTATCTGAAAACGGCTGTGGCGCTGAAGTTGCCTGTGAATGTGGAGTTGGTGGCATGTGAAACCCGCATGTGGAGCATTCGTTTGTGTGGGATGCTGACCAAGCTTCATTTCAGTCCTAGGCACACAAAGGGCACTAAGCATAGAGTGTAAAAACTGAGTTTCCTTGAGAGCTGCTTGGAAGCCTGATGGTGTGTGAAGTTAGTGAGCCAAATGGAGTTGTTCTCCCACAAGAACCACTCGGCTGATCCTTCTTCAATATGCCCTTCACCAACATGCAGTGTTTCCTTGATTGAATTAGCTCTCACACCAATATTTGCGTCTAGAGCCTTTGCATTGAGGGCTATCTGAAAACGGCTGTGGCGCTGAAGTTGCCTGTGAATGTGGAGTTTGTGGCATGTGAAACCCGCATGTGGAACATTCGTTTGTGTGGGATGCTCTACCAGGTTCATTCCTAGATAATGCACTCAAAGGGCACTAAGCATAGAGTGTGAAAACTGAGTTTCCTTGAGAGCTGCTTGGAAGCCTGATGGTGTGTGAAGTTAGTGAGCCAAATGGAGTTGTTCTCCCACAAGAACCACTCGGCTGATCCTTCTTCAATATGCCCTTCACCAACATGCAGTGTTTCCTTGATTGAATTAGCTCTCACACCAATATTTGCGTCTAGAGCCTTTGCATTGAGGGCTATCTGAAAACGGCTGTGGCGCTGAAGTTGCCTGTGAATGTGGAGTTGGTGGCATGTGAAACCCGCATGTGGAGCATTCGTTTGTGTGGGATGCTACACCAGGTTCATTCCTAGATGATGCACTCAAAGGGCACTAAGCATAGAGTGTGAAAACTGAGTTTCCTTGAGAGCTGCTTGGAAGCCTGATGGTGTGTGAAGTTAGTGAGCCAAATGGAGTTGTTCTCCCACAAGAACCACTCGGCTGATCCTTCTTCAATATGCCCTTCACCAACATGCAGTGTTTCCTTGATTGAATTAGCTCTCACACCAATATTTGCGTCTAGAGCTTTGCATTGAGGGCTATCTGAAAACGGCTGTGGCGCTGAAGTTGCCTGTGAATGTGGAGTTGGTGGCATGTGAAACCCGCATGTGGAGCATTCGTTTGTGTGGGATGCTCACCAAGCTTCATTTCAGTCCTAGGCATACAAAGGGCACTAAGCATAGAGTGTGAAAACTGAGTTTCCTTGAGAGCTGCTTGGAAGCCTGATGGTGTGTGAAGTTAGTGAGCCAAATGGAGTTGTTCTCCCATAAGAACCACTCGGCTGATCCTTCTTCAATATGCCCTTCACCAACATGCAGTGTTTCCTTGATTGAATTAGCTCTCACACCAATATTTGCGTCTAGAGCCTTTGCATTGAGGGCTATCTGAAAACGGCTGTGGCGCTGAAGTTGCCTGTGAATGTGGAGTTGGTGGCATGTGAAGCCCGCATGTGGAGCATTCGTTTGTGTGGGATGCTCACCAAGCTTCATTTCAGTCCTAGGCACACAAAGAGCACTAAGCATAGAGTGTGAAAACTGAGTTTCCTTGAGAGCTGCTTGGAAGCCTGATGGTGTGTGAAGTTAGTGAGCCAAATGGAGTTGTTCTCCCACAAGAACCACTCGGCTGATCCTTCTTCAATATGCCCTTCACCAACATGCAGTGTTTCCTTGATTGAATTAGCTCTCACACCAATATTTGCGTCTAGAGCCTTTGCATTGAGGGCTATCTGAAAACGGCTGTGGCGCTGAAGTTGCCTGTGAATGTGGAGTTGGTGGCATGTGAAACCCGCATGTGGAGCATTCGTTTGTGTGGGATGCTGACCAAGCTTCATTTCAGTCCTAGGCACACAAAGGGCACTAAGCATAGAGTGTAAAAACTGAGATTCCTTGAGAGCTGCTTGGAAGCCTGATGGTGTGTGAAGTTAGTGAGCCAAATGGAGTTGTTCTCCCACAAGAACCACTCGGCTGATCCTTCTTCAATATGCCCTTCACCAACATGCAGTGTTTCCTTGATTGAATTAGCTCTCACACCAATATTTGCGTCTAGAGCCTTTGCATTGAGGGCTATCTGAAAACGGCTGTGGCGCTGAAGTTGCCTGTGAATGTGGAGTTGGTGGCATGTGAAACCCGCATGTGGAGCATTCGTTTGTGTGGGATGCTGACCAAGCTTCATTTCAGTCCTAGGCACACAAGGGCACTAAGCATAGAGTGTGAAAACTGAGTTTCCTTGAGAGCTGCTTGGAAGCCTGATGGTGTGTGAAGTTAGTGAGCCAAATGGAGTTGTTCTCCCACAAGAACCACTCGGCTGATCCTTCTTCAATATGCCCTTCACCAACATGCAGTGTTTCCTTGATTGAATTAGCTCTCACACCAATATTTGCGTCTAGAGCCTTTGCATTGAGGGCTATCTGAAAACGGCTGTGGCGCTGAAGTTTCCTGTGAATGTGGAGTTGGTGGCATGTGAAACCCGCATGTGGAGCATTCGTTTGTGTGGGATGCTCTACCAGGTTCATTTCAGTCCTAGCCAAAGAAAGGGCACTAAGCATAGAGTGTGAAAACTGAGTTTCCTTGAGAGCTGCTTGGAAGCCTGATGGTGTGTGAAGTTAGTGAGCCAAATGGAGTTGTTCTCCCACAAGAACCACTCGGCTGATCCTTCTTCAATATGCCCTTCACCAACATGCAGTGTTTCCTTGATTGAATTAGCTCTCACACCAATATTTGCGTCTAGAGCCTTTGCATTGAGGGCTATCTGAAAACGGCTGTGGCGCTGAAGTTGCCTGTGAATGTGGAGTTGGTGGCATGTGAAACCCGCATGTGGAGCATTCGTTTGTGTGGGATGCTGACCAAGCTTCATTTCAGTCCTAGGCACACAAAGGGCACTAAGCATAGAGTGTAAAAACTGAGTTTCCTTGAGAGCTGCTTGGAAGCCTGATGGTGTGTGAAGTTAGTGAGCCAAATGGAGTTGTTCTCCCACAAGAACCACTCGGCTGATCCTTCTTCAATATGCCGTTCACCAACATGCAGTGTTTCCTTGATTGAATTAGCTCTCACACCAATATTTGTGTCTAGAGCCTTTGCATTGAGGGCTATCTGAAAACGGCTGTGGCGCTGAAGTTGCCTGTGAATGTGGAGTTGGTGGCATGTGAAACCCGCATGTGGAGCATTCGTTTGTGTGGGATGCTCTACCAGGTTCATTCCTAGATAATGCACTCAAAGGGCACTAAGCATAGAGTGTGAAAACTGAGTTTCCTTGAGAGCTGCTTGGAAGCCTGATGGTGTGTGAAGTTAGTGAGCCAAATGGAGTTGTTCTCCCACAAGAACCACTCGGCTGATCCTTCTTCAATATGCCCTTCACCAACATGCAGTGTTTCCTTGATTGAATTAGCTCTCACACCAATATTTGCGTCTAGAGCTTTGCATTGAGGGCTATCTGAAAACGGCTGTGGCGCTGAAGTTGCCTGTGAATGTGGAGTTGGTGGCATGTGAAACCCGCATGTGGAGCATTCGTTTGTGTGGGATGCTCTACCAGGTTCATTCCTAGATAATGCACTCAAAGGGCACTAAGCATAGAGTGTGAAAACTGAGTTTCCTTGAGAGCTGCTTGGAAGCCTGATGGTGTGTGAAGTTAGTGAGCCAAATGGAGTTGTTCTCCCACAAGAACCACTCGGCTGATCCTTCTTCAATATGCCCTTCACCAACATGCAGTGTTTCCTTGATTGAATTAGCTCTCACACCAATATTTGCGTCTAGAGCCTTTACATTGAGGGCTATCTGAAAACGGCTGTGGCGCTGAAGTTGCCTGTGAATGTGGAGTTGGTGGCATGTGAAACCCGCATGTGGAGCATTCGTTTGTGTGGGATGCTGACCAAGCTTCATTTCAGTCCTAGGCACACAAAGAGCACTAAGCATAGAGTGTGAAAACTGAGTTTCCTTGAGAGCTGCTTGGAAGCCTGATGGTGTGTGAAGTTAGTGAGCCAAATGGAGTTGTTCTCCCACAAGAACCACTCGGCTGATCCTTCTTCAATATGCCCTTCACCAACATGCAGTGTTTCCTTGATTGAATTAGCTCTCACACCAATATTTGCGTCTAGAGCCTTTGCATTGAGGGCTATCTGAAAACGGCTGTGGCGCTGAAGTTGCCTGTGAATGTGGAGTTGGTGGCATGTGAAACCCGCATGTGGAGCATTCGTTTGTGTGGGATGCTTACCAGGTTCATTTCAGTCCTAGGCACACAAAGAGCACTAAGCATAGAGTGTGAAAACTGAGTTTCCTTGAGAGCTGCTTGGAAGCCTGATGGTGTGTGAAGTTAGTGAGCCAAATGGAGTTGTTCTCCCACAAGAACCACTCGGCTGATCCTTTTTCAATATGCCCTTCACCAACATGCAGTGTTTCCTTGATTGAATTAGCTCTCACATCAATATTTGCATCTGGAGCCTTTGCATTGAGGGCTATCTGAAAACGGCTGTGGCGCTGAAGTTGCCTGTGAATGTGGAGTTGGTGGCATGTGAAACCCGCATGTGGAGCATTCGTTTGTGTGGGATGCTGACCAAGCTTCATTTCAGTCCTAGGCACACAAAGGGCACTAAGCATAGAGTGTAAAAACTGAGTTTCCTTGAGAGCTGCTTGGAAGCCTGATGGTGTGTGAAGTTAGTGAGCCAAATGGAGTTGTTCTCCCACAAGAACCACTCAGCTGATCCTTCTTCAATATGCCCTTCACCAACATGCAGTGTTTCCTTGATTGAATTAGCTCTCACACCAATATTTGCGTCTAGAGCCTTTGCATTGAGGGCTATCTGAAAACGGCTGTGGCGCTGAAGTTGCCTGTGAATGTGGAGTTGGTGGCATGTGAAACCCGCATGTGGAGCATTCGTTTGTGTGGGATGCTGACCCTGCATCATTTCAGTCCTAAGCACAAAAAGAGCACTAAGCATAGAGTGTGAAAACTGAGTTTCCTTGAGAGCTGCTTGGAAGCCTGATGGTGTGTGAAGTTAGTGAGCCAAATGGAGTTGTTCTCCCACAAGAACCACTCGGCTGATCCTTCTTCAATATGCCCTTCACCAACATGCAGTGTTTCCTTGATTGAATTAGCTCTCACACCAATATTTGCGTCTAGAGCCTTTGCATTGAGGGCTATCTGAAAACGGCTGTGGCGCTGAAGTTGCCTGTGAATGTGGAGTTGGTGGCATGTGAAACCCGCATGTGGAGCATTCGTTTGTGTGGGATGCTCTACCAGGTTCATTCCTAGATAATGCACTCAAAGGCACTAAGCATAGAGTGTGAAAACTGAGTTTCCTTGAGAGCTGCTTGGAAGCCTGATGGTGTGTGAAGTTAGTGAGCCAAATGGAGTTGTTCTCCCACAAGAACCACTCGGCTGATCCTTCTTCAATATGCCCTTCACCAACATGCAGTGTTTCCTTGATTGAATTAGCTCTCACACCAATATTTGCGTCTAGAGCCTTTGCATTGAGGGCTATCTGAAAACGGCTGTGGCGCTGAAGTTGCCTGTGAATGTGGAGTTGGTGGCATGTGAAACCCGCATGTGGAGCATTCGTTTGTGTGGGATGCTCTACCAGGTTCATTTCAGTCCTAGCCAAAGAAAGGGCACTAAGCATAGAGTGTGAAAACTGAGTTTCCTTGAGAGCTGCTTGGAAGCCTGATGGTGTGTGAAGTTAGTGAGCCAAATGGAGTTGTTCTCCCACAAGAACCACTCGGCTGATCCTTCTTCAATATGCCCTTCACCAACATGCAGTGTTTCCTTGATTGAATTAGCTCTCACACCAATATTTGCGTCTAGAGCCTTTGCATTGAGGGCTATCTGAAAACGGCTGTGGCGCTGAAGTTGCCTGTGAATGTGGAGTTGGTGGCATGTGAAACCCGCATGTGGAGCATTCGTTTGTGTGGGATGCTGACCAAGCTTCATTTCAGTCCTAGGCACACAAAGAGCACTAAGCATAGAGTGTGAAAACTGAGTTTCCTTGAGAGCTGCTTGGAAGCCTGATGGTGTGTGAAGTTAGTGAGCCAAATGGAGTTGTTCTCCCACAAGAACCACTCGGCTGATCCTTCTTCAATATGCCCTTCACCAACATGCAGTGTTTCCTTGATTGAATTAGCTCTCACACCAATATTTGCGTCTAGAGCCTTTGCATTGAGGGCTATCTGAAAACGGCTGTGGCGCTGAAGTTGCCTGTGAATGTGGAGTTGGTGGCATGTGAAACCCGCATGTGGAGCATTCGTTTGTGTGGGATGCTGACCAAGCTTCATTTCAGTCCTAGGCACACAAAGGGCACTAAGCATAGAGTGTAAAAACTGAGTTTCCTTGAGAGCTGCTTGGAAGCCTGATGGTGTGTGAAGTTAGTGAGCCAAATGGAGTTGTTCTCCCACAAGAACCACTCGGCTGATCCTTCTTCAATATGCCGTTCACCAACATGCAGTGTTTCCTTGATTGAATTAGCTCTCACACCAATATTTGCGTCTAGAGCCTTTGCATTGAGGGCTATCTGAAAACGGCTGTGGCGCTGAAGTTGCCTGTGAATGTGGAGTTGGTGGCATGTGAAACCCGCATGTGGAGCATTCGTTTGTGTGGGATGCTCTACCAGGTTCATTCCTAGATAATGCACTCAAAGGGCACTAAGCATAGAGTGTGAAAACTGAGTTTCCTTGAGAGCTGCTTGGAAGCCTGATGGTGTGTGAAGTTAGTGAGCCAAATGGAGTTGTTCTCCCACAAGAACCACTCGGCTGATCCTTCTTCAATATGCCCTTCACCAACATGCAGTGTTTCCTTGATTGAATTAGCTCTCACACCAATATTTGCGTCTAGAGCCTTTGCATTGAGGGCTATCTGAAAACGGCTGTGGCGCTGAAGTTGCCTGTGAATGTGGAGTTGGTGGCATGTGAAACCCGCATGTGGAGCATTCGTTTGTGTGGGATGCTGACCAAGCTTCATTTCAGTCCTAGGCACACAAAGGGCACTAAGCATAGAGTGTAAAAACTGAGTTTCCTTGAGAGCTGCTTGGAAGCCTGATGGTGTGTGAAGTTAGTGAGCCAAATGGAGTTGTTCTCCCACAAGAACCACTCGGCTGATCCTTCTTCAATATGCCCTTCACCAACATGCAGTGTTTCCTTGATTGAATTAGCTCTCACACCAATATTTGCGTCTAGAGCTTTGCATTGAGGGCTATCTGAAAACGGCTGTGGCGCTGAAGTTGCCTGTGAATGTGGAGTTGGTGGCATGTGAAACCCGCATGTGGAGCATTCGTTTGTGTGGGATGCTCTACCAGGTTCATTCCTAGATAATGCACTCAAAGGGCACTAAGCATAGAGTGTGAAAACTGAGTTTCCTTGAGAGCTGCTTGGAAGCCTGATGGTGTGTGAAGTTAGTGAGCCAAATGGAGTTGTTCTCCCACAAGAACCACTCGGCTGATCCTTCTTCAATATGCCCTTCACCAACATGCAGTGTTTCCTTGATTGAATTAGCTCTCACACCAATATTTGCGTCTAGAGCCTTTGCATTGAGGGCTATCTGAAAACGGCTGTGGCGCTGAAGTTGCCTGTGAATGTGGAGTTGGTGGCATGTGAAACCCGCATGTGGAGCATTCGTTTGTGTGGGATGCTGACCAAGCTTCATTTCAGTCCTAGGCACACAAAGGGCACTAAGCATAGAGTGTAAAAACTGAGTTTCCTTGAGAGCTGCTTGGAAGCCTGATGGTGTGTGAAGTTAGTGAGCCAAATGGAGTTGTTCTCCCACAAGAACCACTCGGCTGATCCTTCTTCAATATGCCCTTCACCAACATGCAGTGTTTCCTTTATTGAATTAGCTCTCACACCAATATTTGCGTCTAGAGCTTTGCATTGAGGGCTATCTGAAAACGGCTGTGGCGCTGAAGTTGCCTGTGAATGTGGAGTTGGTGGCATGTGAAACCCGCATGTGGAGCATTCGTTTGTGTGGGATGCTGACCAAGCTTCATTTCAGTCCTAGGCACACAAAGGGCACTAAGCATAGAGTGTAAAAACTGAGTTTCCTTGAGAGCTGCTTGGAAGCCTGATGGTGTGTGAAGTTAGTGAGCCAAATGGAGTTGTTCTCCCACAAGAACCACTCGGCTGATCCTTATTCAATATGCCCTTCACCAACATGCAGTGTTTCCTTGATTGAATTAGCTCTCACACCAATATTTGCGTCTAGAGCTTTGCATTGAGGGCTATCTGAAAACGGCTGTGGCGCTGAAGTTGCCTGTGAATGTGAGTTGGTGGCATGTGAAACCCGCATGTGGAGCATTCGTTTGTGTGGGATGCTCTACCAGGTTCATTCCTAGATAATGCACTCAAAGGGCACTAAGCATAGAGTGTGAAAACTGAGTTTCCTTGAGAGCTGCTTGGAAGCCTGATGGTGTGTGAAGTTAGTGAGCCAAATGGAGTTGTTCTCCCACAAGAACCACTCGGCTGATCCTTCTTCAATATGCCCTTCACCAACATGCAGTGTTTCCTTGATTGAATTAGCTCTCACACAATATTTGCGTCTAGAGCCTTTGCATTGAGGGCTATCTGAAAACGGCTGTGGCGCTGAAGTTGCCTGTGAATGTGGAGTTGGTGGCATGTGAAACCCGCATGTGGAGCATTCGTTTGTGTGGGATGCTGACCAAGCTTCATTTCAGTCCTAGGCACACAAAGGGCACTAAGCATAGAGTGTAAAAACTGAGTTTCCTTGAGAGCTGCTTGGAAGCCTGATGGTGTGTGAAGTTAGTGAGCCAAATGGAGTTGTTCTCCACAAGAACCACTCGGCTGATCCTTCTTCAATATGCCCTTCA
>NW_026698798.1:0-68603 GCF_030435755.1 Ochotona princeps | reverse complement strand
TGGCGCTGAAGTTGCCTGTGAATGTGGAGTTGGTGGCATGTGAAACCCGCATGTGGAGCATTCGTTTGTGTGGGATGCTCTACCAGGTTCATTCCTAGATAATGCACTCAAAGGGCACTAAGCATAGAGTGTGAAAACTGAGTTTCCTTGAGAGCTGCTTGGAAGCCTGATGGTGTGCGAAGTTAGTGAGCCGAATGGAGTTGTTCTCCCACAAGAACCACTTGGCTGATCCTTCTTCAATATGCCCTTCACCAACATGCAGTGTTTCCTTGATTGAATTATGTCTCACACCAATATTTGCGTCTAGAGCCTTTGCATTGAGGGCTATCTGAAAACGGCTGTGGCGCTGAAGTTGCCTGTGAATGTGGAGTTGGTGGCATGTGAAACCCGCATGTGGAGCATTCGTTTGTGTGGGATGCTCTACCAGGTTCATTCCTAGATAATGCACTCAAAGGGCACTAAGCATAGAGTGTGAAAACTGAATTTCCTTGAGAGCTGCTTGGAAGCCTGATGGTGTGTGAAGTTAGTGAGCCAAATGGAGTTGTTGTCCCACAAGAACCACTCGGCTGATCCTTCTTCAATATGCCCTTCAGCAACATGCAGTGTTTCCTTGATTGAATTAGCTCTCACACCAATATTTGCGTCTAGAGCCTTTGCATTGAGGGCTATCTGAAAACGGCTGTGGCGCTGAAGTTGCCTGTGAATGTGGAGTTGGTGGCATGTGAAACCCGCATGTGGAGCATTCGTTTGTGTGGGATGCTCTACCAGGTTCATTCCTAGATAATGCACTCAAAGGGCACTAAGCATAGAGTGTGAAAACTGAGTTTCCTTGAGAGCTGCTTGGAAGCCTGATGTGTGAAGTTAGTGAGCCAAATGGAGTTGTTCTCCCACAAGAACCACTCAGCTGATCCTTCTTCAATATGCCCTTCAGCAAGATGCAGTGTTTCCTTGATTGAATTAGCTCTCACACCAATATTTGCGTCTAGAGCCTTTGCATTGAGGGCTATCTGAAAACGGCTGTGGCGCTGAAGTTGCCTGTGAATGTGGAGTTGGTGGCATGTGAAACCCGCATGTGGAGCATTCGTTTGTGTGGGATGCTCTACCAGGTTCATTCCTAGATAATGCTGTGAAAGGGCACTAAGCATAGAGTGTGAAAACTGAGTTTCGTTAAGAGCTGCTTGGAAGCCTGATGGTGTGTGAAGCTAGTGAGCCGAATGGAGTTGTTCTCCCACAAGAACCACTCGGCTGATCCTTCTTCAATATGCCCTTCACCAACATGCAGTGTTTCCTTGATTGAATTAGCTCTCACACCAATATTTGCGTCTAGAGCCTTTGCATTGAGGGCTATCTGAAAACGGCTGTGGCGCTGAAGTTGCCTGTGAATGTGGAGTTGGTGGCATGTGAAACCCGCATGTGGAGCATTCGTTTGTGTGGGATGCTCACCAAGCTTCATTTCAGTCCTAGGCACTCAAAGGGCACTAAGCATAGAGTGTGAAAACTGAGTTTCCTTGAGAGCTGCATGGAAGCCTGATGGTGTGTGAAGTTAGTGAGCCAAATGGAGTTGTTCTCCCACAAGAACCACTCGGCTGATCCTTCTTCAATATGCCCTTCACCAACATGCAGTGTTTCCTTGATTGAATTAGCTCTCACACCAATATTTGCGTCTAGAGCCTTTGCATTGAGGGCTATCTGAAAACGGCTGTGGCGCTGAAGTTGCCTGTGAATGTGGAGTTGGTGGCATGTGAAACCCGCATGTGGAGCATTCGTTTGTGTGGGATGCTCTACCAGGTTCATTCCTAGATAATGCACTCAAAGGGCACTAAGCATAGAGTGTGAAAACTGAGTTTCCTTGAGAGCTGCTTGGAAGCCTGATGGTGTGTGAAGTTAGTGAGCCAAATGGAGTTGTTCTCCCACAAGAACCACTCGGCTGATCCTTCTTCAATATGCCCTTCACCAACATGCAGTGTTTCCTTGATTGAATTAGCTCTCACACCAATATTTGCGTCTAGAGCCTTTGCATTGAGGGCTATCTGAAAACGGCTGTGGCGCTGAAGTTACCTGTGAATGTGGAGTTGGTGGCATGTGAAACCCGCATGTGGAGCATTCGTTTGTGTGGGATGCTCTACCAGGTTCATTCCTAGATAATGCCCTCAAAGGGCACTAAGCATAGAGTGTGAAAACTGAGTTCCTTGAGAGCTGCTTGGAAGCCTGATGGTTGTGTGAAGTTAGTGAGCCAAATGGAGTTGTTCTGCCACAAGAACCACTCGGCTGATCCTTCTTCAATATGCCCTTCAGCAAGATGCATTGTTTCCTTGATTGAATTAGCTCTCACACCAATATTTGCGTCTAGAGCCTTTGCATTGAGGGCTATCTGAAAATGGCTGTGGCACTGAAGTTGCCTGTGAATGTGGAGTTGGTGGCATGTGAAACCCGCATGTGGAGCATTCGTTTGTGTGGGATGCTCTACCAGGTTTACTCCTAGATAATGCTCTCAAAGGGCACTAAGCATATAGTGTGAAAACTGAGTTTCCTTGAGAGCTGCTTGGAAGCCTGATGGTGTGTGAAGCTAGTGAGCCGAATGGAGTTGTTCTCCCACAAGAACCACTCGGCTGATCCTTCTTCAATATGCCCTTCACCAACATGCAGTGTTTCCTTGATTGAATTAGCTCTCACACCAATATTTGCGTCTAGAGCCTTTGCATTGAGGGCTATCTGAAAACGGCTGTGGCGCTGAAGTTGCCTGTGAATGTGGAGTTGGTGGCATGTGAAACCCGCATGTGGAGCATTCGTTTGTGTGGGATGCTCACCAAGCTTCATTTCAGTCCTAGGCACTCAAAGGGCACTAAGCATAGAGTGTGAAAACTGAGTTTCCTTGAGAGCTGCATGGAAGCCTGATGTGTGTGAAGTTAGTGAGCCAAATGGAGTTGTTCTCCCCACAAGAACCACTCGGCTGATCCTTCTTCAATATGCCCTTCACCAACATGCAGTGTTTCCTTGATTGAATTAGCTCTCACACCAATATTTGCGTCTAGAGCCTTTGCATTGAGGGCTATCTGAAAACGGCTGTGGCGCTGAAGTTGCCTGTGAATGTGGAGTTGGTGGCATGTGAAACCCGCATGTGGAGCATTCGTTTGTGTGGGATGCTCTACCAGGTTCATTCCTAGATAATGCACTCAAAGGGCACTAAGCATAGAGTGTGAAAACTGAGTTTCCTTGAGAGCTGCTTGGAAGCCTGATGGTGTGTGAAGTTAGTGAGCCAAATGGAGTTGTTCTCCCACAAGAACCACTCGGCTGATCCTTCTTCAATATGCCCTTCACCAACATGCAGTGTTTCCTTGATTGAATTAGCTCTCACACCAATATTTGCGTCTAGAGCCTTTGCATTGAGGGCTATCTGAAAACGGCTGTGGCGCTGAAGTTACCTGTGAATGTGGAGTTGGTGGCATGTGAAACCCGCATGTGGAGCATTCGTTTGTGTGGGATGCTCTACCAGGTTCATTCCTAGATAATGCCCTCAAAGGGCACTAAGCATAGAGTGTGAAAACTGAGTTTCCTTGAGAGCTGCTTGGAAGCCTGATGGTGTGTGAAGTTAGTGAGCCAAATGGAGTTGTTCTGCCACAAGAACCACTCGGCTGATCCTTCTTCAATATGCCCTTCAGCAAGATGCATTGTTTCCTTGATTGAATTAGCTCTCACACCAATATTTGCGTCTAGAGCCTTTGCATTGAGGGCTATCTGAAAATGGCTGTGGCACTGAAGTTGCCTGTGAATGTGGAGTTGGTGGCATGTGAAACCCGCATGTGGAGCATTCGTTTGTGTGGGATGCTCTACCAGGTTTACTCCTAGATAATGCTCTCAAAGGGCACTAAGCATATAGTGTGAAAACTGAGTTTCCTTGAGAGCTGCTTGGAAGCCTGATGGTGTGTGAAGTTAGTGAGCCAAATGGAGTTGTTCTCCCAGAAGAACCACTTGGCTGATCCTTCTTCAATATGCCCTTCACCAACATGCAGTGTTTCATTGATTGAATTAGCTCTCACACCAATATTGCGTCTAGAGCCTTTGCATTGAGGGCTATCTGAAAACGGCTGTGGCGCTGAAGTTGCCTGTGAATGTGGAGTTGGGGGCATGTGAAACCCGCATGTGGAGCATTCGTTTGTGTGGGATACTCACCAAGCTTCATTTCAGTCCTAGGCACTCAAAGGGCACTAAGCATAGAGTGTGAAAACTGAGTTTCCTTGAGAGCTGCTTGGAAGCCTGATGGTGTGTGAAGTTAGTGAGCCAAATGGAGTTGTTCTCCCACAAGAACCACTCGGCTGATCCTTCTTCAATATGCCCTTCACCAACATGCAGTGTTTCCTTGATTGAATTAGCTCTCACACCAATATTTGCGTCTAGAGCCTTTGCATTGAGGGCTATCTGAAAACGGTTGTGGCGCTGAAGTTGCCTGTGAATGTGGAGTTGGTGGCATGTGAAACCCGCATGTGGAGCATTCGTTTGTGTGGGATGCTCTACCAGGTTCATTCCTAGATAATGCACTCAAAGGGCACTAAGCATAGAGTGTGAAAACTGAGTTTCCTTGAGAGCTGCTTGGAAGCCTGATGGTGTGCGAAGTTAGTGAGCCGAATGGAGTTGTTCTCCCACAAGAACCACTTGGCTGATCCTTCTTCAATATGCCCTTCACCAACATGCAGTGTTTCCTTGATTGAATTATGTCTCACACCAATATTTGCGTCTAGAGCCTTTGCATTGAGGGCTATCTGAAAACGGCTGTGGCGCTGAAGTTGCCTGTGAATGTGGAGTTGGTGGCATGTGAAACCCGCATGTGGAGCATTCGTTTGTGTGGGATGCTCTACCAGGTTCATTCCTAGATAATGCACTCAAAGGGCACTAAGCATAGAGTGTGAAAACTGAATTTCCTTGAGAGCTGCTTGGAAGCCTGATGGTGTGTGAAGTTAGTGAGCCAAATGGAGTTGTTGTCCCACAAGAACCACTCGGCTGATCCTTCTTCAATATGCCCTTCAGCAACATGCAGTGTTTCCTTGATTGAATTAGCTCTCACACCAATATTTGCGTCTAGAGCCTTTGCATTGAGGGCTATCTGAAAACGGCTGTGGCGCTGAAGTTGCCTGTGAATGTGGAGTTGGTGGCATGTGAAACCCGCATGTGGAGCATTCGTTTGTGTGGGATGCTCTACCAGGTTCATTCCTAGATAATGCACTCAAAGGGCACTAAGCATAGAGTGTGAAAACTGAGTTTCCTTGAGAGCTGCTTGGAAGCCTGATGGTGTGTGAAGTTAGTGAGCCAAATGGAGTTGTTCTCCCACAAGAACCACTCAGCTGATCCTTCTTCAATATGCCCTTCAGCAAGATGCAGTGTTTCCTTGATTGAATTAGCTCTCACACCAATATTTGCGTCTAGAGCCTTTGCATTGAGGGCTATCTGAAAACGGCTGTGGCGCTGAAGTTGCCTGTGAATGTGGAGTTGGTGGCATGTGAAACCCGCATGTGGAGCATTCGTTTGTGTGGGATGCTCTACCAGGTTCATTCCTAGATAATGCTGTGAAAGGGCACTAAGCATAGAGTGTGAAAACTGAGTTTCGTTAAGAGCTGCTTGGAAGCCTGATGGTGTGTGAAGCTAGTGAGCCGAATGGAGTTGTTCTCCCACAAGAACCACTCGGCTGATCCTTCTTCAATATGCCCTTCACCAACATGCAGTGTTTCCTTGATTGAATTAGCTCTCACACCAATATTTGCGTCTAGAGCCTTTGCATTGAGGGCTATCTGAAAACGGCTGTGGCGCTGAAGTTGCCTGTGAATGTGGAGTTGGTGGCATGTGAAACCCGCATGTGGAGCATTCGTTTGTGTGGGATGCTCTACTAGATTCATTCCTAGATAATGCACTCAAAGGGCACTAAGCATAGAGTGTGAAAACTGAGTTTCCTTGAGAGCTGCTTGGAAGCCTGATGGTGTGCGAAGTTAGTGAGCCGAATGGAGTTGTTCTCCCACAAGAACCACTTTGCTGATCCTTCTTCAATATGCCCTTCAGCAAGATGCAGTGTTTTCTTGATTGAATTAGCTCTCACACCAATATTTGCGTCTAGAGCCTTTGCATTGAGGGCTATCTGAAAACGGCTGTGGCGCTGAAGTTGCCTGTGAATGTGGAGTTGGTGGCATGTGAAACCCGCATGTGGAGCATTGGTTTGTGTGGGATGCTCTACCAGGTTCATTCCTAGATAAGGCACTCAAAGGGCACTAAGCATAGAGTGTGAAAACTGAATTTCCTTGAGAGCTGCTTGGAAGCCTGATGGTGTGTGAAGTTAGTGAGCCAAATGGAGTTGTTGTCCCACAAGAACCACTCGGCTGATCCTTCTTCAATATGCCCTTCACCAACATGCAGTGTTTCCTTGATTGAATTAGCTCTCACACCAATATTTGCGTCTAGAGCCTTTGCATTGAGGGCTATCTGAAAACGGCTGTGGCGCTGAAGTTTCCTGTGAATGTGGAGTTGGTGGCATGTGAAACCCGCATGTGGAGCATTCGTTTGTGTGGGATGCTCTACCAGGTTCATTCCTAGATAATGCACTCAAAGGGCACTAAGCATAGAGTGTGAAAACTGAGTTTCCTTGAGAGCTGCTTGGAAGCCTGATGGTGTGTGAAGTTAGTGAGCCAAATGGAGTTGTTCTCCCACAAGAACCACTCAGCTGATCCTTCTTCAATATGCCCTTCAGCAAGATGCAGTGTTTCCTTGATTGAATTAGCTCTCACACCAATATTTGCGTCTAGAGCCTTTGCATTGAGGGCTATCTGAAAACGGCTGTGGCGCTGAAGTTGCCTGTGAATGTGGAGTTGGTGGCATGTGAAACCCGCATGTGGAGCATTCGTTTGTGTGGGATGCTCTACCAGGTTCATTCCTAGATAATGCTGTGAAAGGGCACTAAGCATAGAGTGTGAAAACTGAGTTTCGTTAAGAGCTGCTTGGAAGCCTGATGGTGTGTGAAGCTAGTGAGCCAAATGGAGTTGTTCTCCCACAAGAACCACTCGGCTGATCCTTCTTCAATATGCCCTTCACCAACATGCAGTGTTTCCTTGATTGAATTAGCTCTCACACCAATATTTGCGTCTAGAGCCTTTGCATTGAGGGCTATCTGAAAACGGCTGTGGCGCTGAAGTTGCCTGTGAATGTGGAGTTGGTGGCATGTGAAACCCGCATGTGGAGCATTCGTTTGTGTGGGATGCTCTACTAGATTCATTCCTAGATAATGCACTCAAAGGGCACTAAGCATAGAGTGTGAAAACTGAGTTTCCTTGAGAGCTGCTTGGAAGCCTGATGGTGTGCGAAGTTAGTGAGCCGAATGGAGTTGTTCTCCCACAAGAACCACTCGGCTGATCCTTCTTCAATATGCCCTTCACCAACATGCAGTGTTTCCTTGATTGAATTAGCTCTCACACCAATATTTGCGTCTAGAGCCTTTGCATTGAGGGCTATCTGAAAAAGCTGTGGCGCTGAAGTTTCCTGTGAATGTGGAGTTGGTGGCATGTGAAACCCGCATGTGGAGCATTCGTTTGTGTGGGATGCTCTACCAGGTTCATTCCTAGATAATGCACTCAAAGGGCACTAAGCATAGAGTGTGAAAACTGAGTTTCCTTGAGAGCTGCTTGGAAGCCTGATGGTGTGTGAAGTTAGTGAGCCAAATGGAGTTGTTCTCCCAAAAGAACCACTCGGCTGATCCTTCTTCAATATGCCCTTCACCAACATGCAGTGTTTCCTTGATTGAATTAGGTCTCACACCAATATTTGCGTCTAGAGCCTTTGCATTGAAGGCTATCTGAAAACGGCTGTGGCGCTGAAGTTGCCTGTGAATGTGGAGTTGGTGGCATGTGAAACCCGCATGTGGAGCATTCGTTTGTGTGGGATGCTCACCAAGCTTCATTTCAGTCCTAGGCACTCAAAGGGCACTAAGCCAAGAGTGTGAAAACTGAGTTTCCTTGAGAGCTGCATGGAAGCCTGATGGTGTGCGAAGTTAGTGAGCCGAATGGAGTTGTTCTCCCACAAGAACCACTTTGCTGATCCTTCTTCAATATGCCCTTCAGCAACATGCATTGTTTCCTTGATTGAATTAGCTCTCACACCAATATTTGCGTTTAGAGCCTTTGCATTGAGGGCTATCTGAAAACGGTTGTGGCGCTGAAGTTGCCTGTGAATGTGGAGTTGGTGGCATGTGAAACCCGCATGTGGAGTATTCGTTTGTGTGGGATGCTCTACCAGGTTCATTCCTAGATAATGCACTCAAAGGGCACTAAGCATAGAGTGTGAAAACTGAGTTTCCTTGAGAGCTGCTTGGAAGCCTGATGGTGTGTGAAGTTAGTGAGCCAAATGGAGTTGTTCTCCCACAAGAACCACTCGGCTGATCCTTCTTCAATATGCCCTTCACCAACATGCAGTGTTTCCTTGATTGAATTAGCTCTCACACCAATATTTGCGTCTAGAGCCTTTGCATTGAGGGCTATCTGAAAACGGCTGTGGCGCTGAAGTTGCCTGTGAATGTGGAGTTGGTGGCATGTGAAACCCGCATGTGGAGCATTCGTTTGTGTGGGATGCTCACCAAGCTTCATTTCAGTCCTAGGCACTCAAAGGGCACTAAGCATAGAGTGTGAAAACTGAGTTTCCTTGAGAGCTGCATGGAAGCCTGATGGTGTGTGAAGTTAGTGAGCCAAATGGAGTTGTTCTCCCACAAGAACCACTCGGCTGATCCTTCTTCAATATGCCCTTCACCAACATGCAGTGTTTCCTTGATTGAATTAGCTCTCACACCAATATTTGCGTCTAGAGCCTTTGCATTGAGGGCTATCTGAAAACGGCTGTGGCGCTGAAGTTGCCTGTGAATGTGGAGTTGGTGGCATGTGAAACCCGCATGTGGAGCATTCGTTTGTGTGGGATGC
The DNA here is from genome assembly GCF_030435755.1 of Ochotona princeps. NCBI lineage: Eukaryota > Metazoa > Chordata > Mammalia > Lagomorpha > Ochotonidae > Ochotona > Ochotona princeps. Next base: position 59,664 of record NW_026698798.1, on the reverse strand, counting down.
TCTACCAGGTTCATTCCTAGATAATGCACTCAAAGGGCACTAAGCATAGAGTGTGAAAACTGAGTTTCCTTGAGAGCTGCTTGGAAGCCTGATGGTGTGTGATGTTAGTGAGCCAAATGGAGTTGTTGTCCCACAAGAACCACTCGGCTGATCCTTCTTCAATATGCCCTTCACCAACATGCAGTGTTTCCTTGATTGAATTAGCTCTCACACCAATATTTGCGTCTAGAGCCTTTGCATTGAGGGCTATCTGAAAACGGCTGTGGCGCTGAAGTTGCCTGTGAATGTGGAGTTGGTGGCATGTGAAACCCGCATGTGGAGCATTCGTTTGTGTGGGATGCTCTACCAGGTTCATTCCTAGATAATGCACTCAAAGGGCACTAAGCATAGAGTGTGAAAACTGAGTTTCCTTGAGAGCTGCTTGGAAGCCTGATGGTGTGTGAAGTTAGTGAGCCAAATGGAGTTGTTCTCCCACAAGAACCACTCAGCTGATCCTTCTTCAATATGCCCTTCAGCAAGATGCAGTGTTTCCTTGATTGAATTAGCTCTCACACCAATATTTGCGTCTAGAGCCTTTGCATTGAGGGCTATCTGAAAACGGCTGTGGCGCTGAAGTTGCCTGTGAATGTGGAGTTGGTGGCATGTGAAACCCGCATGTGGAGCATTCGTTTGTGTGGGATGCTCTACCAGGTTCATTCCTAGATAATGCTGTGAAAGGGCACTAAGCATAGAGTGTGAAAACTGAGTTTCGTTAAGAGCTGCTTGGAAGCCTGATGGTGTGTGAAGCTAGTGAGCCAAATGGAGTTGTTCTCCCACAAGAACCACTCGGCTGATCCTTCTTCAATATGCCCTTCACCAACATGCAGTGTTTCCTTGATTGAATTAGCTCTCACACCAATATTTGCGTCTAGAGCCTTTGCATTGAGGGCTATCTGAAAACGGCTGTGGCGCTGAAGTTGCCTGTGAATGTGGAGTTGGTGGCATGTGAAACCCGCATGTGGAGCATTCGTTTGTGTGGGATGCTCTACTAGATTCATTCCTAGATAATGCACTCAAAGGGCACTAAGCATAGAGTGTGAAAACTGAGTTTCCTTGAGAGCTGCTTGGAAGCCTGATGGTGTGCGAAGTTAGTGAGCCGAATGGAGTTGTTCTCCCACAAGAACCACTTTGCTGATCCTTCTTCAATATGCCCTTCAGCAACATGCATTGTTTCCTTGATTGAATTAGCTCTCACACCAATATTTGCGTCTAGAGCCTTTGCATTGAGGGCTATCTGAAAAAGCTGTGGCGCTGAAGTTTCCTGTGAATGTGGAGTTGGTGGCATGTGAAACCCGCATGTGGAGCATTCGTTTGTGTGGGATGCTCTACCAGGTTCATTCCTAGATAATGCACTCAAAGGGCACTAAGCATAGAGTGTGAAAACTGAGTTTCCTTGAGAGCTGCTTGGAAGCCTGATGGTGTGTGAAGTTAGTGAGCCAAATGGAGTTGTTCTCCCACAAGAACCACTCGGCTGATCCTTCTTCAATATGCCCTTCACCAACATGCAGTGTTTCCTTGATTGAATTAGCTCTCACACCAATATTTGCGTCTAGAGCCTTTGCATTGAGGGCTATCTGAAAAAGCTGTGGCGCTGAAGTTTCCTGTGAATGTGGAGTTGGTGGCATGTGAAACCCGCATGTGGAGCATTCGTTTGTGTGGGATGCTCTACCAGGTTCATTCCTAGATAATGCACTCAAAGGGCACTAAGCATAGAGTGTGAAAACTGAGTTTCCTTGAGAGCTGCTTGGAAGCCTGATGGTGTGTGAAGTTAGTGAGCCAAATGGAGTTGTTCTCCCAAAAGAACCACTCGGCTGATCCTTCTTCAATATGCCCTTCACCAACATGCAGTGTTTCCTTGATTGAATTAGGTCTCACACCAATATTTGCGTCTAGAGCCTTTGCATTGAAGGCTATCTGAAAACGGCTGTGGCGCTGAAGTTGCCTGTGAATGTGGAGTTGGTGGCATGTGAAACCCGCATGTGGAGCATTCGTTTGTGTGGGATGCTCACCAAGCTTCATTTCAGTCCTAGGCACTCAAAGGGCACTAAGCCAAGAGTGTGAAAACTGAGTTTCCTTGAGAGCTGCATGGAAGCCTGATGGTGTGCGAAGTTAGTGAGCCGAATGGAGTTGTTCTCCCACAAGAACCACTTTGCTGATCCTTCTTCAATATGCCCTTCAGCAACATGCATTGTTTCCTTGATTGAATTAGCTCTCACACCAATATTTGCGTCTAGAGCCTTTGCATTGAGGGCTATCTGAAAACGGTTGTGGCGCTGAAGTTGCCTGTGAATGTGGAGTTGGTGGCATGTGAAACCCGCATGTGGAGTATTCGTTTGTGTGGGATGCTCTACCAGGTTCATTCCTAGATAATGCACTCAAAGGGCACTAAGCATAGAGTGTGAAAACTGAGTTTCCTTGAGAGCTGCTTGGAAGCCTGATGGTGTGTGAAGTTAGTGAGCCAAATGGAGTTGTTCTCCCACAAGAACCACTCGGCTGATCCTTCTTCAATATGCCCTTCACCAACATGCAGTGTTTCCTTGATTGAATTAGGTCTCACACCAATATTTGCGTCTAGAGCCTTTGCATTGAGGGCTATCTGAAAACGGCTGTGGCGCTGAAGTTGCCTGTGAATGTGGAGTTGGTGGCATGTGAAACCCGCATGTGGAGCATTCGTTTGTGTGGGATGCTCACCAAGCTTCATTTCAGTCCTAGGCACTCAAAGGGCACTAAGCATAGAGTGTGAAAACTGAGTTTCCTTGAGAGCTGCATGGAAGCCTGATGGTGTGTGAAGTTAGTGAGCCAAATGGAGTTGTTCTCCCACAAGAACCACTCGGCTGATCCTTCTTCAATATGCCCTTCACCAACATGCAGTGTTTCCTTGATTGAATTAGCTCTCACACCAATATTTGCGTCTAGAGCCTTTGCATTGAGGGCTATCTGAAAACGGCTGTGGCGCTGAAGTTGCCTGTGAATGTGGAGTTGGTGGCATGTGAAACCCGCATGTGGAGCATTCGTTTGTGTGGGATGCTCTACCAGGTTCATTCCTAGATAATGCACTCAAAGGGCACTAAGCATAGAGTGTGAAAACTGAGTTTCCTTGAGAGCTGCTTGGAAGCCTGATGGTGTGTGATGTTAGTGAGCCAAATGGAGTTGTTGTCCCACAAGAACCACTCGGCTGATCCTTCTTCAATATGCCCTTCACCAACATGCAGTGTTTCCTTGATTGAATTAGCTCTCACACCAATATTTGCGTCTAGAGCCTTTGCATTGAGGGCTATCTGAAAACGGCTGTGGCGCTGAAGTTGCCTGTGAATGTGGAGTTGGTGGCATGTGAAACCCGCATGTGGAGCATTCGTTTGTGTGGGATGCTCTACCAGGTTCATTCCTAGATAATGCACTCAAAGGGCACTAAGCATAGAGTGTGAAAACTGAGTTTCCTTGAGAGCTGCTTGGAAGCCTGATGGTGTGTGAAGTTAGTGAGCCAAATGGAGTTGTTCTCCCACAAGAACCACTCAGCTGATCCTTCTTCAATATGCCCTTCAGCAAGATGCAGTGTTTCCTTGATTGAATTAGCTCTCACACCAATATTTGCGTCTAGAGCCTTTGCATTGAGGGCTATCTGAAAACGGCTGTGGCGCTGAAGTTGCCTGTGAATGTGGAGTTGGTGGCATGTGAAACCCGCATGTGGAGCATTCGTTTGTGTGGGATGCTCTACCAGGTTCATTCCTAGATAATGCTGTGAAAGGGCACTAAGCATAGAGTGTGAAAACTGAGTTTCGTTAAGAGCTGCTTGGAAGCCTGATGGTGTGTGAAGCTAGTGAGCCAAATGGAGTTGTTCTCCCACAAGAACCACTCGGCTGATCCTTCTTCAATATGCCCTTCACCAACATGCAGTGTTTCCTTGATTGAATTAGCTCTCACACCAATATTTGCGTCTAGAGCCTTTGCATTGAGGGCTATCTGAAAACGGCTGTGGCGCTGAAGTTGCCTGTGAATGTGGAGTTGGTGGCATGTGAAACCCGCATGTGGAGCATTCGTTTGTGTGGGATGCTCTACTAGATTCATTCCTAGATAATGCACTCAAAGGGCACTAAGCATAGAGTGTGAAAACTGAGTTTCCTTGAGAGCTGCTTGGAAGCCTGATGGTGTGCGAAGTTAGTGAGCCGAATGGAGTTGTTCTCCCACAAGAACCACTTTGCTGATCCTTCTTCAATATGCCCTTCAGCAACATGCATTGTTTCCTTGATTGAATTAGCTCTCACACCAATATTTGCGTCTAGAGCCTTTGCATTGAGGGCTATCTGAAAAAGCTGTGGCGCTGAAGTTTCCTGTGAATGTGGAGTTGGTGGCATGTGAAACCCGCATGTGGAGCATTCGTTTGTGTGGGATGCTCTACCAGGTTCATTCCTAGATAATGCACTCAAAGGGCACTAAGCATAGAGTGTGAAAACTGAGTTTCCTTGAGAGCTGCTTGGAAGCCTGATGGTGTGTGAAGTTAGTGAGCCAAATGGAGTTGTTCTCCCACAAGAACCACTCGGCTGATCCTTCTTCAATATGCCCTTCACCAACATGCAGTGTTTCCTTGATTGAATTAGCTCTCACACCAATATTTGCGTCTAGAGCCTTTGCATTGAGGGCTATCTGAAAACGGCTGTGGCGCTGAAGTTGCCTGTGAATGTGGAGTTGGTGGCATGTGAAACCCGCATGTGGAGCATTCGTTTGTGTGGGATGCTCTACTAGATTCATTCCTAGATAATGCACTCAAAGGGCACTAAGCATAGAGTGTGAAAACTGAGTTTCCTTGAGAGCTGCTTGGAAGCCTGATGGTGTGCGAAGTTAGTGAGCCGAATGGAGTTGTTCTCCCACAAGAACCACTTTGCTGATCCTTCTTCAATATGCCCTTCAGCAACATGCATTGTTTCCTTGATTGAATTAGCTCTCACACCAATATTTGCGTCTAGAGCCTTTGCATTGAGGGCTATCTGAAAAAGCTGTGGCGCTGAAGTTTCCTGTGAATGTGGAGTTGGTGGCATGTGAAACCCGCATGTGGAGCATTCGTTTGTGTGGGATGCTCTACCAGGTTCATTCCTAGATAATGCACTCAAAGGGCACTAAGCATAGAGTGTGAAAACTGAGTTTCCTTGAGAGCTGCTTGGAAGCCTGATGGTGTGTGAAGTTAGTGAGCCAAATGGAGTTGTTCTCCCAAAAGAACCACTCGGCTGATCCTTCTTCAATATGCCCTTCACCAACATGCAGTGTTTCCTTGATTGAATTAGGTCTCACACCAATATTTGCGTCTAGAGCCTTTGCATTGAAGGCTATCTGAAAACGGCTGTGGCGCTGAAGTTGCCTGTGAATGTGGAGTTGGTGGCATGTGAAACCCGCATGTGGAGCATTCGTTTGTGTGGGATGCTCACCAAGCTTCATTTCAGTCCTAGGCACTCAAAGGGCACTAAGCCTAGAGTGTGAAAACTGAGTTTCCTTGAGAGCTGCATGGAAGCCTGATGGTTTGCGAAGTTAGTGAGCCGAATGGAGTTGTTCTCCCACAAGAACCACTTTGCTGATCCTTCTTCAATATGCCCTTCAGCAACATGCATTGTTTCCTTGATTGAATTAGCTCTCACACCAATATTTGCGTCTAGAGCCTTTGCATTGAGGGCTATCTGAAAAAGCTGTGGCGCTGAAGTTTCCTGTGAATGTGGAGTTGGTGGCATGTGAAACCCGCATGTGGAGTATTCGTTTGTGTGGGATGCTCTACCAGGTTCATTCCTAGATAATGCAGTGAAAGGGCACTAAGCATAGAGTGTGAAAACTGAGTTTCCTTGAGAGCTGCTTGGAAGCCTGATGGTGTGTGAAGTTAGTGAGCCAAATGGAGTTGTTCTCCCACAAGAACCACTCGGCTGATCCTTCTTCAATATGCCCTTCACCAACATGCAGTGTTTCCTTGATTGAATTAGGTCTCACACCAATATTTGCGTCTAGAGCCTTTGCATTGAAGGCTATCTGAAAACGGCTGTGGCGCTGAAGTTGCCTGTGAATGTGGAGTTGGTGGCATGTGAAACCCGCATGTGGAGCATTCGTTTGTGTGGGATGCTCACCAAGCTTCATTTCAGTCCTAGGCACTCAAAGGGCACTAAGCATAGAGTGTGAAAACTGAGTTTCCTTGAGAGCTGCATGGAAGCCTGATGGTGTGTGAAGTTAGTGAGCCAAATGGAGTTGTTCTCCCACAAGAACCACTCGGCTGATCCTTCGTCAATATGCCCTTCACCAACATGCAGTGTTTCCTTGATTGAATTAGCTCTCACACCAATATTTGCGTCTAGAGCCTTTGCATTGAGGGCTATCTGAAAACGGCTGTGGCGCTGAAGTTGCCTGTGAATGTGGAGTTGGTGGCATGTGAAACCCGCATGTGGAGCATTCGTTTGTGTGGGATGCTCTACCAGGTTCATTCCTAGATAATGCACTCAAAGGGCACTAAGCATAGAGTGTGAAAACTGAGTTTCCTTGAGAGCTGCTTGGAAGCCTGATGGTGTGTGAAGTTAGTGAGCCAAATGGAGTTGTTCTCCCACAAGAACCACTCGGCTGATCCTTCTTCAATATGCCCTTCACCAACATGCAGTGTTTCCTTGATTGAATTAGCTCTCACACCAATATTTGCGTCTAGAGCCTTTGCATTGAGGGCTATCTGAAAACGGCTGTGGCGCTGAAGTTGCCTGTGAATGTGGAGTTGGTGGCATGTGAAACCCGCATGTGGAGCATTCGTTTGTGTGGGATGCTCTACCAGGTTCATTCCTAGATAATGCACTCAAAGGGCACTAAGCATAGAGTGTGAGAACTGAGTTTCCTTGAGAGCTGCTTGGAAGCCTGATGGTGTGTGAAGTTAGTGAGCCAAATGGAGTTGTTCTCCCAGAAGAACCACTTGGCTGATCCTTCTTCAATATGCCCTTCACCAACATGCAGTGTTTCCTTGATTGAATTAGCTCTCACACCAATATTTGCGTCTAGAGCCTTTGCATTGAGGGCTATCTGAAAACGGCTGTGGCGCTGAAGTTGCCTGTGAATGTGGAGTTGGTGGCATGTGAAACCCGCATGTGGAGCATTCGTTTGTGTGGGATGCTCTACCAGGTTCATTCCTAGATAATGAACTCAAAGGGCACTAAGCATAGAGTGTGAAAACTGAGTTTCCTTGAGAGCAGCTTGGAAGCCTGATGGTGTGTGAAGTTAGTGAGCCAAATGGAGTTGTTCTGCCACAAGAACCACTCGGCTGATCCTTCTTCAATATGCCCTTCACCAACATGCAGTGTTTCCTTGATTGAATTAGCTCTCACACCAATATTTGAGTCTAGAGCCTTTGCATTGTGGGCTATCTGAAAATGGCTGTGGCACTGAAGTTGCCTGTGAATGTGGAGTTGGTGGCCTGTGAAACCCGCATGTGGAGCATTCGTTTGTGTGGGATGCTCTACCAGGTTTACTCCTAGATAATGCTCTCAAAGGACACTAAGCATATAGTGTGAAAACTGAGTTTCCTTGAGAGCTGCTTGGAAGCCTGATGGTGTGTGAAGTTAGTGAGCCAAATGGAGTTGTTCTCCCACAAGAACCACTTGGCTGATCCTTCTTCAATATGCCCGTCACCAACATGCAGTGTTTCCTTGATTGAATTAGCTCTCACACCAATATTTGCGTCTAGAGCCTTTGCATTGAGGGCTATCTGAAAACGGCTGTGGCGCTGAAGTTGCCTGTGAATGTGGAGTTGGTGGCATGTGAAACCCGCATGTGCAGCATTCGTTTGTGTGGGATACTCACCAAGCTTCATTTCAGTCCTAGGCACTCAAAGGGCACTAAGCATAGAGTGTGAAAACTGAGTTTCCTTGAGAGCTGCATGGAAGCCTGATGGTGTGTGAAGTTAGTGAGCCAAATGGAGTTGTTCTCCCACAAGAACCACTCGGCTGATCCTTCTTCAATATGCCCTTCACCAACATGCAGTGTTTCCTTGATTGAATTAGCTCTCACACCAATATTTGCGTCTAGAGCCTTTGCATTGAGGGCTATCTGAAAACGGCTGTGGCGCTGAAGTTGCCTGTGAATGTGGAGTTGGTGGCATGTGAAACCCGCATGTGGAGCATTCGTTTGTGTGGGATGCTCTACCAGGTTCATTCCTAGATAATGCACTCAAAGGGCACTAAGCATAGAGTGTGAAAACTGAGTTTCCTTGAGAGCAGCTTGGAAGCCTGATGGTGTGTGAAGTTAGTGAGCCAAATGGAGTTGTTCTCCCACAAGAACCACTCGGCTGATCCTTCTTCAATATGCCCTTCAGCAACATGCAGTGTTTCCTTGATTGAATTAGCTCTCACACCAATATTTGCGTCTAGAGCCTTTGCATTGAGGGCTATCTGAAAACGGCTGTGGCACTGAAGTTGCCTGTGAATGTGGACTTGGTGGCATGTGAAACCCGCATGTGGAGCATTCGTTTGTGTGGGATGCTCTACCAGGTTTACTCCTAGATAATGCTCTCAAAGGGCACTAAGCATAGAGTGTGAAAACTGAGTTTCCTTGAGAGCTGCTTGGAAGCCTGATGGTGTGTGAAGTTAGTGAGCCAAATGGAGTTGTTCTCCCAGAAGAACCACTTGGCTGATCCTTCTTCCATATGCCCTTCACCAACATGCAGTGTTTCCTTGATTGAATTAGCTCTCACACCAATATTTGCGTCTAGAGCCTTTGCATTGAGGGCTATCTGAAAACGGCTGTGGCGCTGAAGTTGCCTGTGAATGTGGAGTTGGTGGCATGTGAAACCCGCATGTGGAGCATTCGTTTGTGTGGGATACTCACCAAGCTTCATTTCAGTCCTAGGCACTCAAAGGGCACTAAGCATAGAGTGTGAAAACTGAGTTTCCTTGAGAGCTGCATGGAAGCCTGATGGTGTGTGAAGTTAGTGAGCCAAATGGAGTTGTTCTCCCACAAGAACCACTCGGCTGATCCTTCTTCAATATGCCCTTCACCAACATGCAGTGTTTCCTTGATTGAATTAGCTCTCACACCAATATTTGCGTCTAGAGCCTTTGCATTGAGGGCTATCTGAAAACGGCTGTGGCGCTGAAGTTGCCTGTGAATGTGGAGTTGGTGGCATGTGAAACCCGCATGTGGAGCATTTGTTTGTGTGGGATGCTCTACCAGGTTCATTCCTAGATAATGCACTCAAAGGGCACTAAGCATAGAGTGTGAAAACTGAGTTTCCTTGAGAGCAGCTTGGAAGCCTGATGGTGTGTGAAGTTAGTGAGCCAAATGGAGTTGTTCTCCCACAAGAACCACTCGGCTGATCCTTCTTCAATATGCCCTTCAGCAACATGCAGTGTTTCCTTGATTGAATTAGCTCTCACACCAATATTTGCGTCTAGAGCCTTTGCATTGAGGGCTATCTGAAAACGGCTGTGGCACTGAAGTTGCCTGTGAATGTGGACTTGGTGGCATGTGAAACCCGCATGTGGAGCATTCGTTTGTGTGGGATGCTCTACCAGGTTTACTCCTAGATAATGCTCTCAAAGGGCACTAAGCATAGAGTGTGAAAACTGAGTTTCCTTGAGAGCTGCTTGGAAGCCTGATGGTGTGTGAAGTTAGTGAGCCAAATGGAGTTGTTCTCCCAGAAGAACCACTTGGCTGATCCTTCTTCCATATGCCCTTCACCAACATGCAGTGTTTCCTTGATTGAATTAGCTCTCACACTAATATTTGCGTCTAGAGCCTTTGCATTGAGGGCTATCTGAAAACGGCTGTGGCGCTGAAGTTGCCTGTGAATGTGGAGTTGGTGGCATGTGAAACCCGCATGTGGAGCATTCGTTTGTGTGGGATACTCACCAAGCTTCATTTCAGTCCTAGGCACTCAAAGGGCACTAAGCATAGAGTGTGAAAACTGAGTTTCCTTGAGAGCTGCATGGAAGCCTGATGGTGTGTGAAGTTAGTGAGCCAAATGGAGTTGTTCTCCCACAAGAACCACTCGGCTGATCCTTCTTCAATATGCCCTTCACCAACATGCAGTGTTTCCTTGATTGAATTAGCTCTCACACCAATATTTGCGTCTAGAGCCTTTGCATTGAGGGCTATCTGAAAACGGCTGTGGCGCTGAAGTTGCCTGTGAATGTGGAGTTGGTGGCATGTGAAACCCGCATGTGGAGCATTCGTTTGTGTGGGATGCTCTACCAGGTTCATTCCTAGATAATGCACTCAAAGGGCACTAAGCATAGAGTGTGAGAACTGAGTTTCCTTGAGAGCTGCTTGGAAGCCTGAAGGTGTGTGAAGTTAGTGAGCCAAATGGAGTTGTTCTCCCACAAGAACCACTCGGCTGATCCTTCTTCAATATGCCCTTCACCAACATGCAGTGTTTCCTTGATTGAATTAGCTCTCACACCAATATTTGCGTCTAGAGCCTTTGCATTGAGGGCTATCTGAAAATGGCTGTGGCACTGAAGTTGCCTGTGAATGTGGAGTTGGTGGCATGTGAAACCCGCATGTGGAGCATTCGTTTGTGTGGGATGCTCTACCAGGTTTACTCCTAGATAATGCACTCAAAGGGCACTAAGCATAGAGTGTGAAAACTGAGTTTCCTTGAGAGCTGCTTGGAAGCCTGATGGTGTGTGAAGTTAGTGAGCCAAATGGAGTTGTTCTCCCACAAGAACCACTCGGCTGATCCTTCTTCAATATGCCCTTCAGCAACATGCAGTGTTTCCTTGATTGAATTAGCTCTCACACCAATATTTGCGTCTAGAGCCTTTGCATTGAGGGCTATCTGAAAACGGCTGTGGCGCTGAAGTTGCCTGTGAATGTGGAGTTGGTGGCATGTGAAACCCGCATGTGGAGCATTCGTTTGTGTGGGATGCTCACCAAGCTTCATTTCAGTCCTAGGCACTCAAAGGGCACTAAGCATAGAGTGTGAAAACTGAGTTTCCTTGAGAGCTGCTTGGAAGCCTGATGGTGTGTGAAGTTAGTGAGCCAAATGGAGTTGTTCTCCCACAAGAACCACTTGGCTGATCCTTCTTCAATATGCCCTTCACCAACATGCAGTGTTTCCTTGATTGAATTAGCTCTCACACCAATATTTGTGTCTAGAGCCTTTGCATTGAGGGCTATCTGAAAACGGTTGTGGCGCTGAAGTTGCCTGTGAATGTGGAGTTGGTGGCATGTGAAACCCGCATGTGGAGCATTCGTTTGTGTGGGATGCTCTACCAGGTTCATTCCTAGATAATGCACTCAAAGGGCACTAAGCATAGAGTGTGAAAACTGAGTTTCCTTGAGAGCTGCTTGGAAGCCTGATGGTGTGCGAAGTCAGTGAGCCAAATGGAGTTGTTCTCAAACAAGAACCACTTGGCTGATCCTTCTTCAATATGCCCTTCACCAACATGCAGTGTTTCCTTGATTGAATTAGCTCTCACACCAATATTTGCGTCTAGAGCCTTTGCATTGAGGGCTATCTGACAACGGCTGTGGCGCTGAAGTTGCCTGTGAATGTGGAGTTGGTGGCATGTGAAACCCGCATGTGGAGCATTCGTTTGTGTGGGATGCTCTACCAGCTTCATTCCTAGATAATGCACTCAAAGGGCACTAAGCATAGAGTGTGAAAACTGAGTTTCCTTGAGAGCTGCTTGGAAGCCTGATGGTGTGTGAAGTTAGTGAGCCAAATGGAGTTGTTCTTTCACAAGAACCACTCGGCTGATCCTTCGTCAATATGCCCTTCACCAACATGCAGTGTTTCCTTGATTGAATTAGCTCTCACACCAATATTTGCGTCTGGAGCCTTTGCATTGAGGGCTATCTGAAAACGGTTGTGGCGCTGAAGTTGCCTGTGAATGTGGAGTTGGTGGCATGTGAAACCCGCATGCGGAGCATTCGTTTGTGTGGGATGCTCTACCAGGTTCATTCCTAGATAATGCACTCAAAGGGCACTAAGCATAGAGTGTGAAAACTGAGTTTCCTTGAGAGCTGCTTGGAAGCCTGATGGTGTGTGAAGTTAGTGAGCCAAATGGAGTTGTTCTCCCACAAGAACCACTCGGCTGATCCTTCTTCAATATGCCCTTCACCAACATGCAGTGTTTCCTTGATTGAATTAGCTCTCACACCAATATTTGCGTCTAGAGCCTTTGCATTGAGGGCTATCTGACAACGGCTGTGGCGCTGAAGTTGCCTGTGAATGTGGAGTTGGTGGCATGTGAAACCCGCATGTGGAGCATTCGTTTGTGTGGGATGCTCACCAAGCTTCATTTCAGTCCTAGGCACTCAAAGGGCACTAAGCCTAGAGTGTGAAAACTGAGTTTCCTTGAGAGCTGCTTGGAAGCCTGATGGTGTGTGAAGTTAGTGAGCCAAATGGAGTTGTTCTCCCACAAGAACCACTCGGCTGATCCTTCTTCAATATGCCCTTCACCAACATGCAGTGTTTCCTTGATTGAATTAGCTCTCACACCAATATTTGCGTCTAGAGCCTTTGCATTGAGGGCTATCTGAAAACGGCTGTGGTACTGAAGTTGCCTGTGAATGTGGAGTTGGTGGCATGTGAAACCCGCATGTGGAGCATTCGTTTGTGTGGGATGCTCACCAAGCTTCATTTCAGTCCTAGGCACTCAAAGGGCACTAAGCATAGAGTGTGAAAACTGAGTTTCCTTGAGAGCTGCTTGGAAGCCTGATGGTGTGTGAAGTTAGTGAGCCAAATGGAGTTGTTCTCCCACAAGAACCACTTGGCTGATCCTTCTTCAATATGCCCTTCACCAACATGCAGTGTTTCCTTGATTGAATTAGCTCTCACACCAATATTTGCGTCTAGAGCCTTTGCATTGAGGGCTATCTGAAAACGCCTTTTCGCTGAAGTTGCCTGTGAATGTGGAGTTGGTGGCATGTGAAACCCGCATGTGGAGCATTCGTTTGTGTGGGATGCTCTATTAGATTCATTCCTAGATAATGCACTCAAAGGGCACTAAGCATAGAGTGTGAAAACTGAGTTTCCTTGAGAGCTGCTTGGAAGCCTGATGGTGTGTGAAGTTAGTGAGCCAAATGGAGTTGTTCTCCCACAAGAACCACTCGGCTGATCCTTCTTCAATATGCCCTTCACCAACATGCAGTGTTTCCTTGATTGAATTAGCTCTCACACCAATATTTGCGTCTAGAGCCTTTGCATTGAGGGCTATCTGAAAACGGCTGTGGCGCTGAAGTTGCCTGTGAATGTGGAGTTGGTGGCATGTGAAACCCGCATGTGGAGCATTGGTTTGTGTGGGATGCTCTACCAGGTTCATTCCTAGATAATGCACTCAAAGGGCACTAAGCATAGAGTGTGAAAACTGAGTTTCCTTGAGAGCTGCTTGGAAGCCTGATGGTGTGCGAAGTCAGTGAGCCAAATGGAGTTGTTCTCAAAAAGGAACCACTTGGCTGATCCTTCTTCAATATGCCCTTCACCAACATGCAGTGTTTCCTTGATTGAATTAGCTCTCACACCAATATTTGCGTCTAGAGCCTTTGCATTGAGGGCTATCTGAAAAAGCTGTGGCGCTGAAGTTGCCTGTGAATGTGGAGTTGGTGGCATGTGAAACCCGCATGTGGAGCATTCGTTTGTGTTGGATGCTCTACCAGCTTCATTCCTAGATAATGCACTCAAAGGGCACTAAGCATAGAGTGTGAAAACTGAGTTTCCTTGAGAGCTGCTTGGAAGCCTGATGGTGTGTGAAGTTAGTGAGCCAAATGGAGTTGTTCTGCCACAAGAACCACTCGGCTGATCCTTCGTCAATATGCCCTTCACCAACATGCAGTGTTTCCTTGATTGAATTAGCTCTCACACCAATATTTGCGTCTGGAGCCTTTGCATTGAGGGCTATCTGAAAACGGTTGTGGCGCTGAAGTTGCCTGTGAATGTGGAGTTGGTGGCATGTGAAACCCGCATGTGGAGCATTCGTTTGTGTGGGATGCTCTACCAGGTTCATTCCTAGATAATGCACTCAAAGGGCACTAAGCATAGAGTGTGAAAACTGAGTTTCCTTGAGAGCTGCTTGGAAGCCTGATGGTGTGTGAAGTTAGTGAGCCAAATGGAGTTGTTCTTTCACATGAACCACTCGGCTGATCCTTCTTCAATATGCCCTTCACCAACATGCAGTGTTTCCTTGATTGAATTAGCTCTCACACCAATATTTGCGTCTGGAGCCTTTGCATTGAGGGCTATCTGACAACGGCTGTGGCGCTGAAGTTGCCTGTGAATGTGGAGTTGGTGGCATGTGAAACCCGCATGTGGAGCATTCGTTTGTGTGGGATGCTCACCAAGCTTCATTTCAGTCCTAGGCACTCAAAGGGCACTAAGCATAGAGTGTGAAAACTGAGTTTCCTTGAGAGCTGCTTGGAAGCCTGATGGTGTGTGAAGTTAGTGAGCCAAATGGAGTTGTTCTCCCACAAGAACCACTCGGCTGATCCTTCTTCAATATGCCCTTCACCAACATGCAGTGTTTCCTTGATTGAATTAGCTCTCACACCAATATTTGCGTCTAGAGCCTTTGCATTGAGGGCTATCTGAAAACGGCTGTGGCGCTGAAGTTGCCTGTGAATGTGGAGTTGGTGGCATGTGAAACCCGCATGTGGAGCATTCGTTTGTGTGGGATGCTCTACCAGGTTCATTCCTAGATAATGCACTCAAAGGGCACTAAGCATAGAGTGTGAAAACTGAGTTTCCTTGAGAGCTGCTTGGAAGCCTGATGGTGTGCGAAGTCAGTGAGCCAAATGGAGTTGTTCTCAAAAAGGAACCACTTGGCTGATCCTTCGTCAATATGCCCTTCACCAACATGCAGTGTTTCCTTGATTGAATTAGCTCTCACACCAATATTTGCGTCTAGAGCCTTTGCATTGAGGGCTATCTGAAAACGGCTGTGGCGCTGAAGTTGCCTGTGAATGTGGAGTTGGTGGCATGTGAAACCCGCATGTGGAGCATTCGTTTGTGTGGGATGCTCACCAAGCTTCATTTCAGTCCTAGGCACTCAAAGGGCACTAAGCATAGAGTGTGAAAACTGAGTTTCCTTGAGAGCTGCATGGAAGCCTGATGGTGTGTGAAGTTAGTGAGCCAAATGGAGTTGTTCTCCCACAAGAACCACTCGGCTGATCCTTCTTCAATATGCCCTTCACCAACATGCAGTGTTTCCTTGATTGAATTAGCTCTCACACCAATATTTGCGTCTAGAGCCTTTGCATTGAGGGCTATCTGAAAACGGCTGTGGCGCTGAAGTTGCCTGTGAATGTGGAGTTGGTGGCATGTGAAACCCGCATGTGGAGCATTTGTTTGTGTGGGATGCTCTACCAGGTTCATTCCTAGATAATGCACTCAAAGGGCACTAAGCATAGAGTGTGAAAACTGAGTTTCCTTGAGAGCTGCTTGGAAGCCTGATGGTGTGTGAAGTTAGTGAGCCAAATGGAGTTGTTCTCCCACAAGAACCACTCGGCTGATCCTTCTTCAATATGCCCTTCACCAACATGCAGTGTTTCCTTGATTGAATTAGCTCTCACACCAATATTTGCGTCTAGAGCCTTTGCATTGAGGGCTATCTGAAAACGGCTGTGGCGCTGAAGTTGCCTGTGAATGTGGAGTTGGTGGCATGTGAAACCCGCATGTGGAGCATTCGTTTGTGTGGGATGCTCTACCAGGTTCATTCCTAGATAATGCACTCAAAGGGCACTAAGCATAGAGTGTGAAAACTGAGTTTCCTTGAGAGCTGCTTGGAAGCCTGATGGTGTGCGAAGTCAGTGAGCCAAATGGAGTTGTTCTCAAACAAGAACCACTTGGCTGATCCTTCTTCAATATGCCCTTCACCAACATGCAGTGTTTCCTTGATTGAATTAGCTCTCACACCAATATTTGCGTCTAGAGCCTTTGCATTGAGGGCTATCTGACAACGGCTGTGGCGCTGAAGTTGCCTGTGAATGTGGAGTTGGTGGCATGTGAAACCCGCATGTGGAGCATTCGTTTGTGTGGGATGCTCTACCAGCTTCATTCCTAGATAATGCACTCAAAGGGCACTAAGCATAGAGTGTGAAAACTGAGTTTCCTTGAGAGCTGCTTGGAAGCCTGATGGTGTGTGAAGTTAGTGAGCCAAATGGAGTTGTTCTTTCACAAGAACCACTCGGCTGATCCTTCGTCAATATGCCCTTCACCAACATGCAGTGTTTCCTTGATTGAATTAGCTCTCACACCAATATTTGCGTCTGGAGCCTTTGCATTGAGGGCTATCTGAAAACGGTTGTGGCGCTGAAGTTGCCTGTGAATGTGGAGTTGGTGGCATGTGAAACCCGCATGTGGAGCATTCGTTTGTGTGGGATGCTCTACCAGGTTCATTCCTAGATAATGCACTCAAAGGGCACTAAGCATAGAGTGTGAAAACTGAGTTTCCTTGAGAGCTGCTTGGAAGCCTGATGGTGTGTGAAGTTAGTGAGCCAAATGGAGTTGTTCTCCCACAAGAACCACTCGGCTGATCCTTCTTCAATATGCCCTTCACCAACATGCAGTGTTTCCTTGATTGAATTAGCTCTCACACCAATATTTGCGTCTAGAGCCTTTGCATTGAGGGCTATCTGACAACGGCTGTGGCGCTGAAGTTGCCTGTGAATGTGGAGTTGGTGGCATGTGAAACCCGCATGTGGAGCATTCGTTTGTGTGGGATGCTCACCAAGCTTCATTTCAGTCCTAGGCACTCAAAGGGCACTAAGCCTAGAGTGTGAAAACTGAGTTTCCTTGAGAGCTGCTTGGAAGCCTGATGGTGTGTGAAGTTAGTGAGCCAAATGGAGTTGTTCTCCCACAAGAACCACTCGGCTGATCCTTCTTCAATATGCCCTTCACCAACATGCAGTGTTTCCTTGATTGAATTAGCTCTCACACCAATATTTGCGTCTAGAGCCTTTGCATTGAGGGCTATCTGAAAACGGCTGTGGTACTGAAGTTGCCTGTGAATGTGGAGTTGGTGGCATGTGAAACCCGCATGTGGAGCATTCGTTTGTGTGGGATGCTCACCAAGCTTCATTTCAGTCCTAGGCACTCAAAGGGCACTAAGCATAGAGTGTGAAAACTGAGTTTCCTTGAGAGCTGCTTGGAAGCCTGATGGTGTGTGAAGTTAGTGAGCCAAATGGAGTTGTTCTCCCACAAGAACCACTTGGCTGATCCTTCTTCAATATGCCCTTCACCAACATGCAGTGTTTCCTTGATTGAATTAGCTCTCACACCAATATTTGCGTCTAGAGCCTTTGCATTGAGGGCTATCTGAAAACGCCTTTTCGCTGAAGTTGCCTGTGAATGTGGAGTTGGTGGCATGTGAAACCCGCATGTGGAGCATTCGTTTGTGTGGGATGCTCTATTAGATTCATTCCTAGATAATGCACTCAAAGTGCACTAAGCATAGAGTGTGAAAACTGAGTTTCCTTGAGAGCTGCTTGGAAGCCTGATGGTGTGTGAAGTTAGTGAGCCAAATGGAGTTGTTCTCCCACAAGAACCACTCGGCTGATCCTTCTTCAATATGCCCTTCACCAACATGCAGTGTTTCCTTGATTGAATTAGCTCTCACACCAATATTTGCGTCTAGAGCCTTTGCATTGAGGGCTATCTGAAAACGGCTGTGGCGCTGAAGTTGCCTGTGAATGTGGAGTTGGTGGCATGTGAAACCCGCATGTGGAGCATTGGTTTGTGTGGAATGCTCTACCAGGTTCATTCCTAGATAATGCACTCAAAGGGCACTAAGCATAGAGTGTGAAAACTGAGTTTCCTTGAGAGCTGCTTGGAAGCCTGATGGTGTGCGAAGTCAGTGAGCCAAATGGAGTTGTTCTCAAAAAGGAACCACTTGGCTGATCCTTCTTCAATATGCCCTTCACCAACATGCAGTGTTTCCTTGATTGAATTAGCTCTCACACCAATATTTGCGTCTAGAGCCTTTGCATTGAGGGCTATCTGAAAAAGCTGTGGCGCTGAAGTTGCCTGTGAATGTGGAGTTGGTGGCATGTGAAACCCGCATGTGGAGCATTCGTTTGTGTTGGATGCTCTACCAGCTTCATTCCTAGATAATGCACTCAAAGGGCACTAAGCATAGAGTGTGAAAACTGAGTTTCCTTGAGAGCTGCTTGGAAGCCTGATGGTGTGTGAAGTTAGTGAGCCAAATGGAGTTGTTCTGCCACAAGAACCACTCGGCTGATCCTTCGTCAATATGCCCTTCACCAACATGCAGTGTTTCCTTCATTGAATTAGCTCTCACACCAATATTTGTGTCTGGAGCCTTTGCATTGAGGGCTATCTGAAAACGGTTGTGGCGCTGAAGTTGCCTGTGAATGTGGAGTTGGTGGCATGTGAAACCCGCATGTGGAGCATTCGTTTGTGTGGGATGCTCTACCAGCTTCATTCCTAGATAATGCACTCAAAGGGCACTAAGCATAGAGTGTGAAAACTGAGTTTCCTTGAGAGCTGCTTGGAAGCCTGATGGTGTGTGAAGTTAGTGAGCCAAATGGAGTTGTTCTTTCACATGAACCACTCGGCTGATCCTTCTTCAATATGCCCTTCACCAACATGCAGTGTTTCCTTGATTGAATTAGCTCTCACACCAATATTTGCGTCTGGAGCCTTTGCATTGAGGGCTATCTGACAACGGCTGTGGCGCTGAAGTTGCCTGTGAATGTGGAGTTGGTGGCATGTGAAACCCGCATGTGGAGCATTGGTTTGTGTGGGATGCTCACCAAGCTTCATTTCAGTCCTAGGCACTCAAAGGGCACTAAGCATAGAGTGTGAAAACTGAGTTTCCTTGAGAGCTGCTTGGAAGCCTGATGGTGTGTGAAGTTAGTGAGCCAAATGGAGTTGTTCTCCCACAAGAACCACTCGGCTGATCCTTCTTCAATATGCCCTTCACCAACATGCAGTGTTTCCTTGATTGAATTAGCTCTCACACCAATATTTGCGTCTAGAGCCTTTGCATTGAGGGCTATCTGAAAACGGCTGTGGCGCTGAAGTTGCCTGTGAATGTGGAGTTGGTGGCATGTGAAACCCGCATGTGGAGCATTCGTTTGTGTGGGATGCTCTACCAGGTTCATTCCTAGATAATGCACTCAAAGGGCACTAAGCATAGAGTGTGAAAACTGAGTTTCCTTGAGAGCTGCTTGGAAGCCTGATGGTGTGCGAAGTCAGTGAGCCAAATGGAGTTGTTCTCAAAAAGGAACCACTTGGCTGATCCTTCGTCAATATGCCCTTCACCAACATGCAGTGTTTCCTTGATTGAATTAGCTCTCACACCAATATTTGCGTCTAGAGCCTTTGCATTGAGGGCTATCTGAAAACGGCTGTGGCGCTGAAGTTGCCTGTGAATGTGGAGTTGGTGGCATGTGAAACCCGCATGTGGAGCATTCGTTTGTGTGGGATGCTCACCAAGCTTCATTTCAGTCCTAGGCACTCAAAGGGCACTAAGCATAGAGTGTGAAAACTGAGTTTCCTTGAGAGCTGCATGGAAGCCTGATGGTGTGTGAAGTTAGTGAGCCAAATGGAGTTGTTCTCCCACAAGAACCACTCGGCTGATCCTTCTTCAATATGCCCTTCACCAACATGCAGTGTTTCCTTGATTGAATTAGCTCTCACACCAATATTTGCGTCTAGAGCCTTTGCATTGAGGGCTATCTGAAAACGGCTGTGGCGCTGAAGTTGCCTGTGAATGTGGAGTTGGTGGCATGTGAAACCCGCATGTGGAGCATTTGTTTGTGTGGGATGCTCTACCAGGTTCATTCCTAGATAATGCACTCAAAGGGCACTAAGCATAGAGTGTGAAAACTGAGTTTCCTTGAGAGCTGCTTGGAAGCCTGATGGTGTGTGAAGTTAGTGAGCCAAATGGAGTTGTTCTCCCACAAGAACCACTCGGCTGATCCTTCTTCAATATGCCCTTCACCAACATGCAGTGTTTCCTTGATTGAATTAGCTCTCACACCAATATTTGCGTCTAGAGCCTTTGCATTGAGGGCTATCTGAAAACGGCTGTGGCGCTGAAGTTGCCTGTGAATGTGGAGTTGGTGGCATGTGAAACCCGCATGTGGAGCATTCGTTTGTGTGGGATGCTCTACCAGGTTCATTCCTAGATAATGCACTCAAAGGGCACTAAGCATAGAGTGTGAGAACTGAGTTTCCTTGAGAGCTGCTTGGAAGCCTGAAGGTGTGTGAAGTTAGTGAGCCAAATGGAGTTGTTCTCCCACAAGAACCACTCGGCTGATCCTTCTTCAATATGCCCTTCACCAACATGCAGTGTTTCCTTGATTGAATTAGCTCTCACACCAATATTTGCGTCTAGAGCCTTTGCATTGAGGGCTATCTGAAAATGGCTGTGGCACTGAAGTTGCCTGTGAATGTGGAGTTGGTGGCATGTGAAACCCGCATGTGGAGCATTCGTTTGTGTGGGATGCTCTACCAGGTTTACTCCTAGATAATGCACTCAAAGGGCACTAAGCATAGAGTGTGAAAACTGAGTTTCCTTGAGAGCTGCTTGGAAGCCTGATGGTGTGTGAAGTTAGTGAGCCAAATGGAGTTGTTCTGCCACAAGAACCACTCGGCTGATCCTTCTTCAATATGCCCTTCACCAACATGCAGTGTTTCCTTGATTGAATTAGCTCTCACACCAATATTTGCGTCTAGAGCCTTTGCATTGAGGGCTATCTGAAAACGGCTGTGGCGCTGAAGTTGCCTGTGAATGTGGAGTTGGTGGCATGTGAAACCCGCATGTGGAGCATTCGTTTGTGTGGGATGCTCACCAAGCTTCATTTCAGTCCTAGGCACTCAAAGGGCACTAAGCATAGAGTGTGAAAACTGAGTTTCCTTGAGAGCTGCTTGGAAGCCTGATGGTGTGTGAAGTTAGTGAGCCAAATGGAGTTGTTCTCCCACAAGAACCACTTGGCTGATCCTTCTTCAATATGCCCTTCACCAACATGCAGTGTTTCCTTGATTGAATTAGCTCTCACACCAATATTTGCGTCTAGAGCCTTTGCATTGAGGGCTATCTGAAAACGGCTGTGGCGCTGAAGTTGCCTGTGAATGTGGAGTTGGTGGCATGTGAAACCCGCATGTGGAGCATTCGTTTGTGTGGGATGCTCTACCAGGTTCATTCCTAGATAATGCACTCAAAGGGCACTAAGCATAGAGTGTGAGAACTGAGTTTCCTTGAGAGCTGCTTGGAAGCCTGAAGGTGTGTGAAGTTAGTGAGCCAAATGGAGTTGTTCTCCCACAAGAACCACTCGGCTGATCCTTCTTCAATATGCCCTTCACCAACATGCAGTGTTTCCTTGATTGAATTAGCTCTCACACCAATATTTGCGTCTAGAGCCTTTGCATTGAGGGCTATCTGAAAATGGCTGTGGCACTGAAGTTGCCTGTGAATGTGGAGTTGGTGGCATGTGAAACCCGCATGTGGAGCATTCGTTTGTGTGGGATGCTCTACCAGGTTTACTCCTAGATAATGCACTCAAAGGGCACTAAGCATAGAGTGTGAAAACTGAGTTTCCTTGAGAGCTGCTTGGAAGCCTGATGGTGTGTGAAGTTAGTGAGCCAAATGGAGTTGTTCTGCCACAAGAACCACTCGGCTGATCCTTCTTCAATATGCCCTTCACCAACATGCAGTGTTTCCTTGATTGAATTAGCTCTCACACCAATATTTGCGTCTAGAGCCTTTGCATTGAGGGCTATCTGAAAACGGCTGTGGCGCTGAAGTTGCCTGTGAATGTGGAGTTGGTGGCATGTGAAACCCGCATGTGGAGCATTCGTTTGTGTGGGATGCTCACCAAGCTTCATTTCAGTCCTAGGCACTCAAAGGGCACTAAGCATAGAGTGTGAAAACTGAGTTTCCTTGAGAGCTGCTTGGAAGCCTGATGGTGTGTGAAGTTAGTGAGCCAAATGGAGTTGTTCTCCCACAAGAACCACTTGGCTGATCCTTCTTCAATATGCCCTTCACCAACATGCAGTGTTTCCTTGATTGAATTAGCTCTCACACCAATATTTGTGTCTAGAGCCTTTGCATTGAGGGCTATCTGAAAACGGTTGTGGCGCTGAAGTTGCCTGTGAATGTGGAGTTGGTGGCATGTGAAACCCGCATGTGGAGCATTCGTTTGTGTGGGATGCTCTATTACATTCATTCCTAGATAATGCACTCAAAGGGCACTAAGCATAGAGTGTGAAAACTGAGTTTCCTTGAGAGCTGCTTGGAAGCCTGATGGTGTGTGAAGTTAGTGAGCCAAATGGAGTTGTTCTCCCACAAGAACCACTCGGCTGATCCTTCTTCAATATGCCCTTCACCAACATGCAGTGTTTCCTTGATTGAATTAGCTCTCACACCAATATTTGTGTCTAGAGCCTTTGCATTGAGGGCTATCTGAAAACGGCTGTGGCGCTGAAGTTGCCTGTGAATGTGGAGTTGGTGGCATGTGAAACCCGCATGTGGAGCATTCGTTTGTGTGGGATGCTCTACCAGGTTCATTCCTAGATAATGCACTCAAAGGGCACTAAGCATAGAGTGTGAAAACTGAGTTTCCTTGAGAGCTGCTTGGAAGCCTGATGGTGTGCGAAGTCAGTGAGCCAAATGGAGTTGTTCTCAAACAAGAACCACTTGGCTGATCCTTCTTCAATATGCCCTTCACCAACATGCAGTGTTTCCTTGATTGAATTAGCTCTCACACCAATATTTGCGTCTAGAGCCTTTGCATTGAGGGCTATCTGACAACGGCTGTGGCGCTGAAGTTGCCTGTGAATGTGGAGTTGGTGGCATGTGAAACCCGCATGTGGAGCATTCGTTTGTGTGGGATGCTCTACCAGCTTCATTCCTAGATAATGCACTCAAAGGGCACTAAGCATAGAGTGTGAAAACTGAGTTTCCTTGAGAGCTGCTTGGAAGCCTGATGGTGTGTGAAGTTAGTGAGCCAAATGGAGTTGTTCTTTCACAAGAACCACTCGGCTGATCCTTCGTCAATATGCCCTTCACCAACATGCAGTGTTTCCTTCATTGAATTAGCTCTCACACCAATATTTGCGTCTGGAGCCTTTGCATTGAGGGCTATCTGAAAACGGTTGTGGCGCTGAAGTTGCCTGTGAATGTGGAGTTGGTGGCATGTGAAACCCGCATGTGGAGCATTCGTTTGTGTGGGATGCTCTACCAGGTTCATTCCTAGATAATGCACTCAAAGGGCACTAAGCATAGAGTGTGAAAACTGAGTTTCCTTGAGAGCTGCTTGGAAGCCTGATGGTGTGTGAAGTTAGTGAGCCAAATGGAGTTGTTTTCCCACAAGAACCACTCGGCTGATCCTTCTTCAATATGCCCTTCACCAACATGCAGTGTTTCCTTGATTGAATTAGCTCTCACACCAATATTTGCGTCTAGAGCCTTTGCATTGAGGGCTATCTGACAACGGCTGTGGCGCTGAAGTTGCCTGTGAATGTGGAGTTGGTGGCATGTGAAACCCGCATGTGGAGCATTCGTTTGTGTGGGATGCTCACCAAGCTTCATTTCAGTCCTAGGCACTCAAAGGGCACTAAGCATAGAGTGTGAAAACTGAGTTTCCTTGAGAGCTGCTTGGAAGCCTGATGGTGTGCGAAGTTAGTGAGCCAAATGGAGTTGTTCTCCCACAAGAACCACTCGGCTGATCCTTCTTCAATATGCCCTTCACCAACATGCAGTGTTTCCTTGATTGAATTAGCTCTCACACCAATATTTGCGTCTAGAGCCTTTGCATTGAGGGCTATCTGAAAACGGCTGTGGTACTGAAGTTGCCTGTGAATGTGGAGTTGGTGGCATGTGAAACCCGCATGTGGAGCATTCGTTTGTGTGGGATGCTCACCAAGCTTCATTTCAGTCCTAGGCACTCAAAGGGCACTAAGCATAGAGTGTGAAAACTGAGTTTCCTTGAGAGCTGCTTGGAAGCCTGATGGTGTGTGAAGTTAGTGAGCCAAATGGAGTTGTTCTCCCACAAGAACCACTTGGCTGATCCTTCTTCAATATGCCCTTCACCAACATGCAGTGTTTCCTTGATTGAATTAGCTCTCACACCAATATTTGCGTCTAGAGCCTTTGCATTGAGGGCTATCTGAAAACGCCTTTTCGCTGAAGTTGCCTGTGAATGTGGAGTTGGTGGCATGTGAAACCCGCATGTGGAGCATTCGTTTGTGTGGGATGCTCTACTAGATTCATTCCTAGATAATGCACTCAAAGTGCACTAAGCATAGAGTGTGAAAACTGAGTTTCCTTGAGAGCTGCTTGGAAGCCTGATGGTGTGTGAAGTTAGTGAGCCAAATGGAGTTGTTCTCCCACAAGAACCACTCGGCTGATCCTTCTTCAATATGCCCTTCACCAACATGCAGTGTTTCCTTGATTGAATTAGCTCTCACACCAATATTTGCGTCTAGAGCCTTTGCATTGAGGGCTATCTGAAAACGGCTGTGGCGCTGAAGTTGCCTGTGAATGTGGAGTTGGTGGCATGTGAAACCCGCATGTGGAGCATTGGTTTGTGTGGGATGCTCTACCAGGTTCATTCCTAGATAATGCACTCAAAGGGCACTAAGCATAGAGTGTGAAAACTGAGTTTCCTTGAGAGCTGCTTGGAAGCCTGATGGTGTGCGAAGTCAGTGAGCCAAATGGAGTTGTTCTCCCAGAAGAACCACTTGGCTGATCCTTCTTCAATATGCCCTTCACCAACATGCAGTGTTTCCTTGATTGAATTAGCTCTCACACCAATATTTGCGTCTAGAGCCTTTGCATTGAGGGCTATCTGAAAAAGCTGTGGCGCTGAAGTTGCCTGTGAATGTGGAGTTGGTGGCATGTGAAACCCGCATGTGGAGCATTCGTTTGTGTGGGATGCTCTACCAGGTTTACTCCTAGATAATGCACTCAAAGGGCACTAAGCATAGAGTGTGAAAACTGAGTTTCCTTGAGAGCTGCTTGGAAGCCTGATGGTGTGTGAAGTTAGTGAGCCAAATGGAGTTGTTCTCCCACAAGAACCACTCGGCTGATCCTTCTTCAATATGCCCTTCACCAACATGCAGTGTTTCCTTGATTGAATTAGCTCTCACACCAATATTTGCGTCTGGAGCCTTTGCATTGAGGGCTATCTGAAAACGGTTGTGGCGCTGAAGTTGCCTGTGAATGTGGAGTTGGTGGCATGTGAAACCCGCATGTGGAGCATTCGTTTGTGTGGGATGCTCTACCAGGTTCATTCCTAGATAATGCACTCAAAGGGCACTAAGCATAGAGTGTGAAAACTGAGTTTCCTTGAGAGCTGCTTGGAAGCCTGATGGTGTGTGAAGTTAGTGAGCCAAATGGAGTTGTTCTCCCACAAGAACCACTCGGCTGATCCTTCTTCAATATGCCCTTCACCAACATGCAGTGTTTCCTTGATTGAATTAGCTCTCACACCAATATTTGCGTCTAGAGCCTTTGCATTGAGGGCTATCTGAAAACGGCTGTGGCGCTGAAGTTGCCTGTGAATGTGGAGTTGGTGGCATGTGAAACCCGCATGTGGAGCATTCGTTTGTGTGGGATGCTCTACCAGCTTCATTCCTAGATAATGCACTCAAAGGGCACTAAGCATAGAGTGTGAAAACTGAGTTTCCTTGAGAGCTGCTTGGAAGCCTGATGGTGTGCGAAGTCAGTGAGCCAAATGGAGTTGTTCTCAAAAAGGAACCACTTGGCTGATCCTTCGTCAATATGCCCTTCACCAACATGCAGTGTTTCCTTGATTGAATTAGCTCTCACACCAATATTTGCGTCTAGAGCCTTTGCATTGAGGGCTATCTGAAAAAGCTGTGGCGCTGAAGTTGCCTGTGAATGTGGAGTTGGTGGCATGTGTAACCCGCATGTGGAGCATTCGTTTGTGTGGGATGCTCTACCAGCTTCATTCCTAGATAATGCACTCAAAGGGCACTAAGCATAGAGTGTGAAAACTGAGTTTCCTTGAGAGCTGCTTGGAAGCCTGATGGTGTGTGAAGTTAGTGAGCCAAATGGAGTTGTTCTGCCACAAGAACCACTCGGCTGAAACTTCGTCAATATGCCCTTCACCAACATGCAGTGTTTCCTTCATTGAATTAGCTCTCACACCAATATTTGCGTCTGGAGCCTTTGCATTGAGGGCTATCTGAAAACGGTTGTGGCGCTGAAGTTGCCTGTGAATGTGGAGTTGGTGGCATGTGAAACCCGCATGTGGAGCATTCGTTTGTGTGGGATGCTCTACCAGGTTCATTCCTAGATAATGCACTCAAAGGGCACTAAGCATAGAGTGTGAAAACTGAGTTTCCTTGAGAGCTGCTTGGAAGCCTGATGGTGTGTGAAGTTAGTGAGCCAAATGGAGTTGTTCTTTCACAAGAACCACTCGGCTGATCCTTCTTCAATATGCCCTTCACCAACATGCAGTGTTTCCTTGATTGAATTAGCTCTCACACCAATATTTGCGTCTAGAGCCTTTGCATTGAGGGCTATCTGACAACGGCTGTGGCGCTGAAGTTGCCTGTGAATGTGGAGTTGGTGGCATGTGAAACCCGCATGTGGAGCATTCGTTTGTGTGGGATGCTCACCAAGCTTCATTTCAGTCCTAGGCACTCAAAGGGCACTAAGCATAGAGTGTGAAAACTGAGTTTCCTTGAGAGCTGCTTGGAAGCCTGATGGTGTGTGAAGTTAGTGAGCCAAATGGAGTTGTTCTCCCACAAGAACCACTTGGCTGATCCTTCTTCAATATGCCCTTCACCAACATGCAGTGTTTCCTTGATTGAATTAGCTCTCACACCAATATTTGTGTCTAGAGCCTTTGCATTGAGGGCTATCTGAAAACGGTTGTGGCGCTGAAGTTGCCTGTGAATGTGGAGTTGGTGGCATGTGAAACCCGCATGTGGAGCATTCGTTTGTGTGGGATGCTCTATTAGATTCATTCCTAGATAATGCACTCAAAGGGCACTAAGCATAGAGTGTGAAAACTGAGTTTCCTTGAGAGCTGCTTGGAAGCCTGATGGTGTGTGAAGTTAGTGAGCCAAATGGAGTTGTTCTCCCACAAGAACCACTCGGCTGATCCTTCTTCAATATGCCCTTCACCAACATGCAGTGTTTCCTTGATTGAATTAGCTCTCACACCAATATTTGCGTCTAGAGCCTTTGCATTGAGGGCTATCTGAAAACGGCTGTGGCGCTGAAGTTGCCTGTGAATGTGGAGTTGGTGGCATGTGAAACCCGCATGTGGAGCATTCGTTTGTGTGGGATGCTCTACCAGGTTCATTCCTAGATAATGCACTCAAAGGGCACTAAGCATAGAGTGTGAAAACTGAGTTTCCTTGAGAGCTGCTTGGAAGCCTGATGGTGTGCGAAGTCAGTGAGCCAAATGGAGTTGTTCTCAAACAAGAACCACTTGGCTGATCCTTCTTCAATATGCCCTTCACCAACATGCAGTGTTTCCTTGATTGAATTAGCTCTCACACCAATATTTGCGTCTAGAGCCTTTGCATTGAGGGCTATCTGACAACGGCTGTGGCGCTGAAGTTGCCTGTGAATGTGGAGTTGGTGGCATGTGAAACCTGCATGTGGAGCATTCGTTTGTGTGGGATGCTCTACCAGCTTCATTCCTAGATAATGCACTCAAAGGGCACTAAGCATAGAGTGTGAAAACTGAGTTTCCTTGAGAGCTGCTTGGAAGCCTGATGGTGTGTGAAGTTAGTGAGCCAAATGGAGTTGTTCTGCCACAAGAACCACTCGGCTGATCCTTCGTCAATATGCCCTTCACCAACATGCAGTGTTTCCTTCATTGAATTAGCTCTCACACCAATATTTGCGTCTGGAGCCTTTGCATTGAGGGCTATCTGAAAACGGTTGTGGCGCTGAAGTTGCCTGTGAATGTGGAGTTGGTGGCATGTGAAACCCGCATGTGGAGCATTCGTTTGTGTGGGATGCTCTACCAGGTTCATTCCTAGATAATGCACTCAAAGGGCACTAAGCATAGAGTGTGAAAACTGAGTTTCCTTGAGAGCTGCTTGGAAGCCTGATGGTGTGTGAAGTTAGTGAGCCAAATGGAGTTGTTCTGCCACAAGAACCACTCGGCTGATCCTTCGTCAATATGCCCTTCAGCAACATGCAGTGTTTCCTTCATTGAATTAGCTCTCACACCAATATTTGCGTCTAGAGCCTTTGCATTGAGGGCTATCTGACAACGGCTGTGGCGCTGAAGTTGCCTGTGAATGTGGAGTTGGTGGCATGTGAAACCCGCATGTGGAGCATTCGTTTGTGTGGGATGCTCACCAAGCTTCATTTCAGTCCTAGGCACTCAAAGGGCACTAAGCATAGAGTGTGAAAACTGAGTTTCCTTGAGAGCTGCTTGGAAGCCTGATGGTGTGTGAAGTTAGTGAGCCAAATGGAGTTGTTCTCCCACAAGAACCACTCGGCTGATCCTTCTTCAATATGCCCTTCAGCAACATGCAGTGTTTCCTTGATTGAATTAGCTCTCACACCAATATTTGCGTCTAGAGCCTTTGCATTGAGGGCTATCTGAAAACGGCTGTGGCGCTGAAGTTGCCTGTGAATGTGGAGTTGGTGGCATGTGAAACCCGCATGTGGAGCATTGGTTTGTGTGGGATGCTCTACCAGGTTCATTCCTAGATAATGCACTCAAAGTGCACTAAGCATAGAGTGTGAAAACTGAGTTTCCTTGAGAGCTGCTTGGAAGCCTGATGGTGTGCGAAGTCAGTGAGCCAAATGGAGTTGTTCTCAAAAAGGAACCACTTGGCTGATCCTTCTTCAATATGCCCTTCACCAACATGCAGTGTTTCCTTGATTGAATTAGCTCTCACACCAATATTTGCGTCTAGAGCCTTTGCATTGAGGGCTATCTGAAAAAGCTTTGGCGCTGAAGTTGCCTGTGAATGTGGAGTTGGTGGCATGTGAAACCCGCATGTGGAGCATTCGTTTGTGTGGGATGCTCTACCAGCTTCATTCCTAGATAATGCACTCAAAGGGCACTAAGCATAGAGTGTGAAAACTGAGTTTCCTTGAGAGCTGCTTGGAAGCCTGATGGTGTGTGAAGTTAGTGAGCCAAATGGAGTTGTTCTGCCACAAGAACCACTCGGCTGATCCTTCGTCAATATGCCCTTCACCAACATGCAGTGTTTCCTTGATTGAATTAGCTCTCACACCAATATTTGCGTCTGGAGCCTTTGCATTGAGGGCTATCTGAAAACGGTTGTGGCGCTGAAGTTGCCTGTGAATGTGGAGTTGGTGGCATGTGAAACCCGCATGTGGAGCATTCGTTTGTGTGGGATGCTCTACCAGGTTCATTCCTAGATAATGCACTCAAAGGGCACTAAGCATAGAGTGTGAAAACTGAGTTTCCTTGAGAGCTGCTTGGAAGCCTGATGGTGTGTGAAGTTAGTGAGCCAAATGGAGTTGTTCTTTCACAAGAACCACTCGGCTGATCCTTCTTCAATATGCCCTTCACCAACATGCAGTGTTTCCTTGATTGAATTAGCTCTCACACCAATATTTGCGTCTAGAGCCTTTGCATTGAGGGCTATCTGACAACGGCTGTGGCGCTGAAGTTGCCTGTGAATGTGGAGTTGGTGGCATGTGAAACCCGCATGTGGAGCATTCGCTTGTGTGGGATGCTCACCAAGCTTCATTTCAGTCCTAGGCACTCAAAGGGCACTAAGCATAGAGTGTGAAAACTGAGTTTCCTTGAGAGCTGCTTGGAAGCCTGATGGTGTGCGAAGTTAGTGAGCCGAATGGAGTTGTTCTCCCCCAAGAACCACTTGGCTGATCCTTCTTCAATATGCCCTTCACCAACATGCAGTGTTTCCTTGATTGAATTAGCTCTCACACCAATATTTGCGTCTAGAGCCTTTGCATTGAGGGCTATCTGAAAACGGCTGTGGCGCTGAAGTTGCCTGTGAATGTGGAGTTGGTGGCATGTGAAACCCGCATGTGGAGCATTGGTTTGTGTGGGATGCTCTACCAGGTTCATTCCTAGATAATGCACTGAAAGGGCACTAAGCATAGAGTGTGAAAACTGAGTTTCCTTGAGAGCTGCTTGGAAGCCTGATGGTGTGTGAAGTTAGTGAGCAAAATGGAGTTGTTCTCCCACAAGAACCACTCGGCTGATCCTTCTTCAATATGCCCTTCACCAACATGCAGTGTTTCCTTGATTGAATTAGCTCTCACACCAATATTTGCGTCTAGAGCCTTTGCATTGAGGGCTATCTGAAAACGGCTGTGGCGCTGAAGTTGCCTGTGAATGTGGAGTTGGTGGCATGTGAAACCCGCATGTGGAGCATTCGTTTGTGTGGGATGCTCTACCAGGTTTACTCCTAGATAATGCACTCAAAGGGCACTAAGCATAGAGTGTGAAAACTGAGTTTCCTTGAGAGCTGCTTGGAAGCCTGATGGTGTGTGAAGTTAGTGAGCCAAATGGAGTTGTTCTCCCACAAGAACCACTCGGCTGATCCTTCTTCAATATGCCCTTCACCAACATGCAGTGTTTACTTGATTGAATTAGCTCTCACACCAATATTTGCGTCTAGAGCCTTTGCATTGAGGGCTACCTGAAAATGGCTGTGGCACTGAAGTTGCCTGTGAATGTGGAGTTGGTGGCATGTGAAACCCGCATGTGGAGCATTCGTTTGTGTGGGATGCTCTACCAGGTTTACTCCTAGATAATGCACTCAAAGGGCACTAAGCATAGAGTGTGAAAACTGAGTTTCCTTGAGAGCTGCTTGGAAGCCTGATGGTGTGTGAAGTTAGTGAGCCAAATGGAGTTGTTCTCCCACAAGAACCACTCGGCTGATCCTTCTTCAATATGCCCTTCACCAACATGCAGTGTTTCCTTGATTGAATTAGCTCTCACACCAATATTTGCGTCTAGAGCCTTTGCATTGAGGGCTATCTGAAAACGGCTGTGGCGCTGAAGTTTCCTGTGAATGTGGAGTTGGTGGCATGTGAAACCCGCATGTGGAGCATTCGTTTGTGTGGGATGCTCTACCAGGTTTACTCCTAGATAATGCACTCAAAGGGCACTAAGCATAGAGTGTGAAAACTGAGTTTCCTTGAGAGCTGCTTGGAAGCCTGATGGTGTGTGAAGTTAGTGAGCCAAATGGAGTTGTTCTGCCACAAGAACCACTCGGCTGATCCTTCGTCAATATGCCCTTCACCAACATGCAGTGTTTCCTTCATTGAATTAGCTCTCACACCAATATTTGCGTCTGGAGCCTTTGCATTGAGGGCTATCTGAAAACGGTTGTGGCGCTGAAGTTGCCTGTGAATGTGGAGTTGGTGGCATGTGAAACCCGCATGTGGAGCATTCGTTTGTGTGGGATGCTCTACCAGGTTCATTCCTAGATAATGCACTCAAAGGGCACTAAGCATAGAGTGTGAAAACTGAGTTTCCTTGAGAGCTGCTTGGAAGCCTGATGGTGTGTGAAGTTAGTGAGCCAAATGGAGTTGTTCTTTCACAAGAACCACTCGGCTGATCCTTCTTCAATATGCCCTTCACCAACATGCAGTGTTTCCTTGATTGAATTAGCTCTCACACCAATATTTGCGTCTAGAGCCTTTGCATTGAGGGCTATCTGACAACGGCTGTGGCGCTGAAGTTGCCTGTGAATGTGGAGTTGGTGGCATGTGAAACCCGCATGTGGAGCATTCGTTTGTGTGGGATGCTCACCAAGCTTCATTTCAGTCCTAGGCACTCAAAGGGCACTAAGCATAGAGTGTGAAAACTGAGTTTCCTTGAGAGCTGCTTGGAAGCCTGATGGTGTGTGAAGTTAGTGAGCCAAATGGAGTTGTTCTCCCACAAGAACCACTCGGCTGATCCTTCTTCAATATGCCCTTCACCAACATGCAGTGTTTCCTTGATTGAATTAGCTCTCACACCAATATTTGCGTCTAGAGCCTTTGCATTGAGGGCTATCTGAAAACGGCTGTGGTACTGAAGTTGCCTGTGAATGTGGAGTTGGTGGCATGTGAAACCCGCATGTGGAGCATTCGTTTGTGTGGGATGCTCACCAAGCTTCATTTCAGTCCTAGGCACTCAAAGGGCACTAAGCATAGAGTGTGAAAACTGAGTTTCCTTGAGAGCTGCTTGGAAGCCTGATGGTGTGTGAAGTTAGTGAGCCAAATGGAGTTGTTCTCCCACAAGAACCACTTGGCTGATCCTTCTTCAATATGCCCTTCACCAACATGCAGTGTTTCCTTGATTGAATTAGCTCTCACACCAATATTTGCGTCTAGAGCCTTTGCATTGAGGGCTATCTGAAAACGCCTTTTCGCTGAAGTTGCCTGTGAATGTGGAGTTGGTGGCATGTGAAACCCGCATGTGGAGCATTCGTTTGTATGGGATGCTCTATTAGATTCATTCCTAGATAATGCACTCAAAGTGCACTAAGCATAGAGTGTGAAAACTGAGTTTCCTTGAGAGCTGCTTGGAAGCCTGATGGTGTGTGAAGTTAGTGAGCCAAATGGAGTTGTTCTCCCACAAGAACCACTCGGCTGATCCTTCTTCAATATGCCCTTCACCAACATGCAGTGTTTCCTTGATTGAATTAGCTCTCACACCAATATTTGCGTCTAGAGCCTTTGCATTGAGGGCTATCTGAAAACGCCTTTTCGCTGAAGTTGCCTGTGAATGTGGAGTTGGTGGCATGTGAAACCCGCATGTGGAGCATTCGTTTGTATGGGATGCTCTATTAGATTCATTCCTAGATAATGCACTCAAAGTGCACTAAGCATAGAGTGTGAAAACTGAGTTTCCTTGAGAGCTGCTTGGAAGCCTGATGGTGTGTGAAGTTAGTGAGCCAAATGGAGTTGTTCTCCCACAAGAACCACTCGGCTGATCCTTCTTCAATATGCCCTTCACCAACATGCAGTGTTTCCTTGATTGAATTAGCTCTCACACCAATATTTGCGTCTAGAGCCTTTGCATTGAGGGCTATCTGAAAACGGCTGTGGCGCTGAAGTTGCCTGTGAATGTGGAGTTGGTGGCATGTGAAACCCGCATGTGGAGCATTGGTTTGTGTGGGATGCTCTACCAGGTTCATTCCTAGATAATGCACTCAAAGGGCACTAAGCATAGAGTGTGAAAACTGAGTTTCCTTGAGAGCTGCTTGAAAGCCTGATGGTGTGCGAAGTCAGTGAGCCAAATGGAGTTGTTCTCAAAAAGGAACCACTTGGCTGATCCTTCTTCAATATGCCCTTCACCAACATGCAGTGTTTCCTTGATTGAATTAGCTCTCACACCAATATTTGCGTCTAGAGCCTTTGCATTGAGGGCTATCTGAAAAAGCTGTGGCGCTGAAGTTGCCTGTGAATGTGGAGTTGGTGGCATGTGAAACCCGCATGTGGAGCATTCGTTTGTGTGGGATGCTCTACCAGCTTCATTCCTAGATAATGCACTCAAAGGGCACTAAGCCTAGAGTGTGAAAACTGAGTTTCCTTGAGAGCTGCTTGGAAGCCTGATGGTGTGTGAAGTTAGTGAGCCAAATGGAGTTGTTCTGCCACAAGAACCACTTGGCTGATCCTTCGTCAATATGCCCTTCACCAACATGCAGTGTTTCCTTCATTGAATTAGCTCTCACACCAATATTTGCGTCTGGAGCCTTTGCATTGAGGGCTATCTGAAAACGGTTGTGGCGCTGAAGTTGCCTGTGAATGTGGAGTTGGTGGCATGTGAAATCCGCATGTGGAGCATTCGTTTGTGTGGGATGCTCTACCAGGTTCATTCCTAGATAATGCACTCAAAGGGCACTAAGCATAGAGTGTGAAAACTGAGTTTCCTTGAGAGCTGCTTGGAAGCCTGATGGTGTGTGAAGTTAGTGAGCCAAATGGAGTTGTTCTCCCACAAGAACCACTCGGCTGATCCTTCTTCAATATGCCCTTCACCAACATGCAGTGTTTCCTTGATTGAATTAGCTCTCACACCAATATTTGCGTCTAGAGCCTTTGCATTGAGGGCTATCTGAAAACGGCTGTGGCGCTGAAGTTGCCTGTGAATGTGGAGTTGGTGGCATGTGAAACCCGCATGTGGAGCATTCGTTTGTGTGGGATCCTCTACCAGGTTCATTCCTAGATAATGCACTCAAAGGGCACTAAGCATAGAGTGTGAAAACTGAGTTTCCTTGAGAGCTGCTTGGAAGCCTGATGGTGTGTGAAGTTAGTGAGCCAAATGGAGTTGTTCTCCCACAAGAACCACTTCGCTGATCCTTCTTCAATATGCCCTTCACCAACATGCAGTGTTTCCTTGATTGAATTAGCTCTCACACCAATATTTGCGTCTAGAGCCTTTGCATTGAGGGCTATCTGAAAACGGCTGTGGGGCTGAAGTTTCCTGTGAATGTGGAGTTGGTGGCATGTGAAACCCGCATGTGGAGCATTCGTTTGTGTGGGATGCTCTACCAGGTTCATTCCTAGATAATGCACTCAAAGGGCACTAAGCATAGAGTGTGAAAACTGAGTTTGCTTGAGAGCTGCTTGGAAGCCTGATGGTGTGTGAAGTTAGTGAGCCGAATGGAGTTGTTCTCCCCCAAGAACCACTTGGCTGATCCTTCTTCAATATGCCCTTCACCAACATGCAGTGTTTCCTTGATTGAATTAGCTCTCACACCAATATTTGCGTCTAGAGCCTTTGCATTGAGGGCTATCTGAAAACGGCTGTGGCGCTGAAGTTGCCTGTGAATGTGGAGTTGGTGGCATGTGAAACCCGCATGTGGAGCATTGGTTTGTGTGGGATGCTCTACCAGGTTCATTCCTAGATAATGCACTGAAAGGGCACTAAGCATAGAGTGTGAAAACTGAGTTTCCTTGAGAGCTGCTTGGAAGCCTGATGGTGTGTGAAGTTAGTGAGCAAAATGGAGTTGTTCTCCCACAAGAACCACTCGGCTGATCCTTCTTCAATATGCCCTTCACAACATGCAGTGTTTCCTTGATTGAATTAGCTCTCACACCAATATTTGCGTCTAGAGCCTTTGCATTGAGGGCTATCTGAAAACGGCTGTGGCGCTGAAGTTGCCTGTGAATGTGGAGTTGGTGGCATGTGAAACCCGCATGTGGAGTATTCGTTTGTGTGGGATGCTCTACCAGGTTTACTCCTAGATAATGCACTCAAAGGGCACTAAGCATAGAGTGTGAAAACTGAGTTTCCTTGAGAGCTGCATGGAAGCCTGATGGTGTGTGAAGTTAGTGAGCCAAATGGAGTTGTTCTCCCACAAGAACCACTCGGCTGATCCTTCTTCAATATGCCCTTCACCAACATGCAGTGTTTACTTGATTGAATTAGCTCTCACACCAATATTTGCGTCTAGAGCCTTTGCATTGAGGGCTACCTGAAAATGGCTGTGGCACTGAAGTTGCCTGTGAATGTGGAGTTGGTGGCATGTGAAACCCGCATGTGGAGCATTCGTTTGTGTGGGATGCTCTACCAGGTTTACTCCTAGATAATGCACTCAAAGGGCACTAAGCATAGAGTGTGAAAACTGAGTTTCCTTGAGAGCTGCTTGGAAGCCTGATGGTGTGTGAAGTTAGTGAGCCAAATGGAGTTGTTCTCCCACAAGAACCACTCGGCTGATCCTTCTTCAATATGCCCTTCACCAACATGCAGTGTTTCCTTGATTGAATTAGCTCTCACACCAATATTTGCGTCTAGAGCCTTTGCATTGAGGGCTATCTGAAAACGGCTGTGGCGCTGAAGTTTCCTGTGAATGTGGAGTTGGTGGCATGTGAAACCCGCATGTGGAGCATTCGTTTGTGTGGGATGCTCTACCAGGTTTACTCCTAGATAATGCACTCAAAGGGCACTAAGCATAGAGTGTGAAAACTGAGTTTCCTTGAGAGCTGCTTGGAAGCCTGATGGTGTGTGAAGTTAGTGAGCCAAATGGAGTTGTTCTGCCACAAGAACCACTTGGCTGATCCTTCGTCAATATGCCCTTCACCAACATGCAGTGTTTCCTTCATTGAATTAGCTCTCACACCAATATTTGCGTCTGGAGCCTTCGCATTGAGGGCTATCTGAAAACGGTTGTGGCGCTGAAGTTGCCTGTGAATGTGGAGTTGGTGGCATGTGAAACCCGCATGTGGAGCATTCGTTTGTGTGGGATGCTCTACCAGGTTCATTCCTAGATAATGCACTCAAAGGGCACTAAGCATAGAGTGTGAAAACTGAGTTTCCTTGAGAGCTGCTTGGAAGCCTGATGGTGTGTGAAGTTAGTGAGCCAAATGGAGTTGTTCTTTCACAAGAACCACTCGGCTGATCCTTCTTCAATATGCCCTTCAGCAAGATGCAGTGTTTCCTTGATTGAATTAGCTCTCACACCAATATTTGCGTCTAGAGCCTTTGCATTGAGGGCTATCTGAAAACGGCTGTGGCGCTGAAGTTGTCTGTGAATGTGGAGTTGGTGGCATGTGAAACCCGCATGTGGAGCATTCGTTTGTGTGGGATGCTCACCAAGCTTCATTTCAGTCCTAGGCACTCAAAGGGCACTAAGCATAGAGTGTGAAAACTGAGTTTCCTTGAGAGCTGCTTGGAAGCCTGATGGTGTGTGAAGTTAGTGAGCCAAATGGAGTTGTTCTCCCACAAGAACCACTCGGCTGATCCTTCTTCAATATGCCCTTCACCAACATGCAGTGTTTCCTTGATTGAATTAGCTCTCACACCAATATTTGCGTCTAGAGCCTTTGCATTGAGGGCTATCTGAAAACGGCTGTGGTACTGAAGTTGCCTGTGAATGTGGAGTTGGTGGCATGTGAAACCCGCATGTGGAGCATTCGTTTGTGTGGGATGCTCACCAAGCTTCATTTCAGTCCTAGGCACTCAAAGGGCACTAAGCATAGAGTGTGAAAACTGAGTTTCCTTGAGAGCTGCTTGGAAGCCTGATGGTTTGTGAAGTTAGTGAGCCAAATGGAGTTGTTCTCCCACAAGAACCACTTGGCTGATCCTTCTTCAATATGCCCTTCACCAACATGCAGTGTTTCCTTGATTGAATTAGCTCTCACACCAATATTTGCATCTAGAGCCTTTGCATTGAGGGCTATCTGAAAACGCCTTTTCGCTGAAGTTGCCTGTGAATGTGGAGTTGGTGGCATGTGAAACCCGCATGTGGAGCATTCGTTTGTATGGGATGCTCTATTAGATTCATTCCTAGATAATGCACTCAAAGTGCACTAAGCATAGAGTGTGAAAACTGAGTTTCCTTGAGAGCTGCTTGGAAGCCTGATGGTGTGTGAAGTTAGTGAGCCAAATGGAGTTGTTCTCCCACAAGAACCACTCGGCTGATCCTTCTTCAATATGCCCTTCACCAACATGCAGTGTTTCCTTGATTGAATTAGCTCTCACACCAATATTTGCGTCTAGAGCCTTTGCATTGAGGGCTATCTGAAAACGGCTGTGGGGCTGAAGTTTCCTGTGAATGTGGAGTTGGTGGCATGTGAAACCCGCATGTGGAGCATTCGTTTGTGTGGGATGCTCTACCAGGTTCATTCCTAGATAATGCACTCAAAGGGCACTAAGCATAGAGTGTGAAAACTGAGTTTCCTTGAGAGCTGCTTGGAAGCCTGATGGTGTGCGAAGTTAGTGAGCCGAATGGAGTTGTTCTCCCACAAGAACCACTTGGCTGATCCTTCTTCAATATGCCCTTCACCAACATGCAGTGTTTCCTTGATTGAATTAGCTCTCACACCAATATTTGCGTCTAGAGCCTTTGCATTGAGGGCTATCTGAAAACGGCTGTGGCGCTGAAGTTGCCTGTGAATGTGGAGTTGGTGGCATGTGAAACCCGCATGTGGAGCATTCGTTTGTGTGGGATGCTCTACCAGGTTCATTCCTAGATAATGCACTGAAAGGGCACTAAGCATAGAGTGTGAAAAC
Organism: Ochotona princeps; assembly: GCF_030435755.1. Lineage (NCBI taxonomy): Eukaryota > Metazoa > Chordata > Mammalia > Lagomorpha > Ochotonidae > Ochotona > Ochotona princeps. The sequence continues at coordinate 21,771 of NW_026698798.1, read as the reverse complement.
TGAGTTTCCTTGAGAGCTGCTTGGAAGCCTGATGGTGTGTGAAGTTAGTGAGCAAAATGGAGTTGTTCTCCCACAAGAACCACTCGGCTGATCCTTCTTCAATATGCCCTTCACCAACACGCAGTGTTTCCTTGATTGAATTAGCTCTCACACCAATATTTGCGTCTAGAGCCTTTGCATTGAGGGCTATCTGAAAACGGCTGTGGCACTGAAGTTTCCTGTGAATGTGGAGTTGGTGGCATGTGAAACCCGCATGTGGAGCATTCGTTTGTGTGGGATGCTCTACTAGATTCATTCCTAGATAATGCACTCAAAGGGCACTAAGCATAGAGTGTGAAAACTGAGTTTCCTTGAGAGCTGCTTGGAAGCCTGATGGTGTGTGAAGTTAGTGAGCCAAATGGAGTTGTTCTCCCACAAGAACCACTCGGCTGATCCTTCTTCAATATGCCCTTCACCAACATGCAGTGTTTCCTTGATTGAATTAGCTCTCACACCAATATTTGCGTCTAGAGCCTTTGCATTGAGGGCTATCTGAAAACGGCTGTGGCGCTGAAGTTGCCTGTGAATGTGGAGTTGGTGGCATGTGAAACCCGCATGTGGAGCATTCGTTTGTGTGGGATGCTCTACCAGGTTCATTCCTAGATAATGCACTGAAAGGGCACTAAGCATAGAGTGTGAAAACTGAGTTTCCTTGAGAGCTGCTTGGAAGCCTGATGGTGTGTGAAGTTAGTGAGCCAAATGGAGTTGTTCTCCCACAAGAACCACTTCGCTGATCCTTCTTCAATATGCCCTTCACCAACATGCAGTGTTTCCTTGATTGAATTAGCTCTCACACCAATATTTGCGTCTAGAGCCTTTGCATTGAGGGCTATCTGACAACGGCTGTGGCGCTGAAGTTGCCTGTGAATGTGGAGTTGGTGGCATGTGAAACCCGCATGTGGAGCATTCGTTTGTGTGGGATGCTCTACCAGGTTCATTCTTAGATAATGCACTCAAACGGCACTAAGCATAGAGTGTGAAAACTGAGTTTCCTTGAGAGCTGCTTGGAAGCCTGATGGTGTGTGAAGTTAGTGAGCCAAATGGAGTTGTTCTCCCACAAGAACCACTCGGCTGATCCTTCTTCAATATGCCCTTCACCAACATGCAGTGTTTCCTTCATTGAATTAGCTCTCACACCAATATTTGCGTCTAGAGCCTTTGCATTGAGGGCTATCTGAAAACGGCTGTGGGGCTGAAGTTTCCTGTGAATGTGGAGTTGGTGGCATGTGAAACCTGCATGTGGAGCATTCGTTTGTGTGGGATGCTCTACCAGGTTCATTCCTAGATAATGCAGTGAAAGGGCACTAAGCATAGAGTGTGAAAACTGAGTTTCCTTGAGAGCTGCTTGGAAGCCTGATGGTGTGCGAAGTTAGTGAGCCGAATGGAGTTGTTCTCCCACAAGAACCACTCGGCTGATCCTTCTTCAATATGCCCTTCACCAACATGCAGTGTTTCCTTGATTGAATTAGCTCTCACACCAATATTTGCGTCTAGAGCCTTTGCATTGAGGGCTATCTGAAAACGGCTGTGGCGCTGAAGTTGCCTGTGAATGTGGAGTTGGTGGCATGTGAAACCCGCATGTGGAGCATTCGTTTGTGTGGGATGCTCACCAAGCTTCATTTCAGTCCTAGGCACTCAAAGGGCACTAAGCATAGAGTGTGAAAACTGAGTTTCCTTGAGAGCTGCTTGGAAGCCTGATGGTGTGTGAAGTTAGTGAGCCAAATGGAGTTGTTCTCCCACAAGAACCACTCGGCTGATCCTTCTTCAATATGCCCTTCACCAACATGCAGTGTTTCCTTGATTGAATTAGCTCTCACACCAATATTTGCGTCTAGAGCCTTTGCATTGAGGGCTATCTGAAAACGGCTGTGGCGCTGAAGTTGCCTGTGAATGTGGAGTTGGTGGCATGTGAAACCCGCATGTGGAGCATTCGTTTGTGTGGGATGCTCACCAAGCTTCATTTCAGTCCTAGGCACTCAAAGGGCACTAAGCATAGAGTGTGAAAACTGAGTTTCCTTGAGAGCTGCTTGGAAGCCTGATGGTGTGTGAAGTTAGTGAGCCAAATGGAGTTGTTCTCCCACAAGAACCACTCGGCTGATCCTTCTTCAATATGCCCTTCACCAACATGCAGTGTTTCCTTGATTGAATTAGCTCTCACACCAATATTTGCGTCTAGAGCCTTTGCATTGAGGGCTATCTGAAAACGGCTGTGGCGCTGAAGTTGCCTGTGAATGTGGAGTTGGTGGCATGTGAAACCCGCATGTGGAGCATTCGTTTGTGTGGGATGCTCTACCAGGTTCATTCCTAGATAATGCACTCAAAGGGCACTAAGCATACAGTGTGAAAACTGAGTTTCCTTGAGAGCTGCTTGGAAGCCTGATGGTGTGTGAAGTTAGTGAGCCGAATGGAGTTGTTCTCCCACAAGAACCACTTCGCTGATCCTTCTTCAATATGCCCTTCACCAACATGCAGTGTTTCCTTGATTGAATTAGCTCTCACACCAATATTTGCGTCTGGAGCCTTTGCATTCAGGGCTATCTGAAAATGGCTGTGGCGCTGAAGTTGCCTGTGAATGTGGAGTTGGTGGCATGTGAAACCCGCATGTGGAGCATTCGTTTGTGTGGGATGCTCTACCAGGTTCATTCCTAGATAATGCACTCAAAGGGCACTAAGCATAGAGTGTGAAAACTGAGTTTCCTTGAGAGCTGCTTGGAAGCCTGATGGTGTGTGAAGTTAGTGAGCCAAATGGAGTTGTTCTCCCACAAGAACCACTCGGCTGATCCTTCTTCAATATGCCCTTCACCAACATGCAGTGTTTCCTTGATTGAATTAGCTCTCACACCAATATTCGCGTCTAGAGCCTTTGCATTGAGGGCTATCTGAAAACGGCTGTGGGGCTGAAGTTTCCTGTGAATGTGGAGTTGGTGGCATGTGAAACCCGCATGTGGAGCATTCGTTTGTGTGGGATGCTCTACCAGGTTCATTTCTAGATAATGCACTCAAAGGGCACTAAGCATAGAGTGTGAAAACTGAGTTTCCTTGAGAGCTGCTTGGAAGCCTGATGGTGTGTGAAGTTAGTGAGCCGAATGGAGTTGTTCTCCCACAAGAACCACTTGGCTGATCCTTCTTCAATATGCCCTTCACCAACATGCAGTGTTTCCTTGATTGAATTAGCTCTCACACCAATATTTGCGTCTAGAGCCTTTGCATTGAGGGCTATCTGAAAACGGCTGTGGCGCTGAAGTTGCCTGTGAATGTGGAGTTGGTGGCATGTGAAACCCGCATGTGGAGCATTCGTTTGTGTGGGATGCTCTACCAGGTTTACTCCTAGATAATGCACTCAAAGGGCACTAAGCATAGAGTGTGAAAACTGAGTTTCCTTGAGAGCTGCTTGGAAGCCTGATGGTGTGTGAAGTTAGTGAGCCAAATGGAGTTGTTCTCCCACAAGAACCACTTCGCTGATCCTTCTTCAATATGCCCTTCACCAACATGCAGTGTTTCCTTGATTGAATTAGCTCTCACACCAATATTTGCTTCTGGAGCCTTTGCATTCAGGGCTATCTGAAAACGGCTGTGGCGCTGAAGTTGCCTGTGAATGTGGAGTTGGTGGCATGTGAAACCCGCATGTGGAGCATTCGTTTGTGTGGGATGCTCTACCAGGTTCATTCCTAGATAATGCACTCAAAGGGCACTAAGCATAGAGTGTGAAAACTGAGTTTCCTTGAGAGCTGCTTGGAAGCCTGATGGTGTGTGAAGTTAGTGAGCCAAATGGAGTTGTTCTCCCACAAGAACCACTCGGCTGATCCTTCTTCAATATGCCCGTCACCAACATGCAGTGTTTCCTTGATTGAATTAGCTCTCACACCAATATTTGCGTCTGGAGCCTTTGCATTGAGGGCTATCTGAAAACGGCTGTTGGGCTGAAGTTTCCTGTGAATGTGGAGTTGGTGGCATGTGAAACCCGCATGTGGAGCATTCGTTTGTGTGGGATGCTCTACCAGGTTCATTCCTAGATAATGCACTCAAAGGGCACTAAGCATAGAGTGTGAAAACTGAGTTTCCTTGAGAGCTGCTTGGAAGCCTGATGGTGTGCGAAGTTAGTGAGCCGAATGGAGTTGTTCTCCCACAAGAACCACTTGGCTGATCCTTCTTCAATATGCCCTTCACCAACATGCAGTGTTTCCTTGATTGAATTAGCTCTCACACCAATATTTGCGTCTAGAGCCTTTGCATTGAGGGCTATCTGAAAACGGCTGTGGCGCTAAAGTTGCCTGTGAATGTGGAGTTGGTGGCATGTGAAACCCGCATGTGGAGCATTCGTTTGTGTGGGATGCTCTACCAGGTTCATTCCTAGATAATGCACTGAAAGGGCACTAAGCATAGAGTGTGAAAACTGAGTTTCCTTGAGAGCTGCTTGGAAGCCTGATGGTGTGTGAAGTTAGTGAGCCAAATGGAGTTGTTCTCCCACAAGAACCACTCGGCTGATCCTTCTTCAATATGCCCTTCACCAACATGCAGTGTTTCCTTGATTGAATTAGCTCTCACACCAATATTTGCGTCTAGAGCCTTTGCATTGAGGGCTATCTGAAAACGGCTGTGGCGCTGAAGTTGCCTGTGAATGTGGAGTTGGTGGCATGTGAAACCCGCATGTGGAGCATTCGTTTGTGTGGGATGCTCTACCAGGTTCATTCCTAGATAATGCACTGAAAGGGCACTAAGCATAGAATGTGAAAACTGAGTTTCCTTGAGAGCTGCTTGGAAGCCTGATGGTGTGTGAAGTTAGTGAGCCAAATGGAGTTGTTCTCCCACAAGAACCACTCGGCTGATCCTTCTTCAATATGCCCTTCACCAACATGCAGTGTTTCCTTGATTGAATTAGCTCTCACACCAATATTTGCGTCTAGAGCCTTTGCATTGAGGGCTATCTGAAAACGGCTGTGGCGCTGAAGTTGCCTGTGAATGTGGAGTTGGTGGCATGTGAAACCCGCATGTGGAGCATTCGTTTGTGTGGGATGCTCTACCAGGTTCATTCCTAGATAATGCACTCAAAGGGCACTAAGCATAGAGTGTGAAAACTGAGTTTCCTTGAGAGCTGCTTGGAAGCCTGATGGTGTGCGAAGTTAGTGAGCCGAATGGAGTTGTTCTCCCACAAGAACCACTTGGCTGATCCTTCTTCAATATGCCCTTCACCAACATGCAGTGTTTCCTTGATTGAATTAGCTCTCACACCAATATTTGCGACTAGAGCCTTTGCATTGAGGGCTATCTGAAAACGGCTGTGGCGCTGAAGTTGCCTGTGAATGTGGAGTTGGTGGCATGTGAAACCCGCATGTGGAGCATTCGTTTGTGTGGGATGCTCTACCAGGTTCATTCTTAGATAATGCACTGAAAGGGCACTAAGCATAGAGTGTGAAAACTGAGTTTCCTTGAGAGCTGCTTGGAAGCCTGATGGTGTGTGAAGTTAGTGAGCCAAATGGAGTTGTTCTCCCACAAGAACCACTCGGCTGATCCTTCTTCAATATGCCCTTCACCAACATGCAGTGTTTCCTTGATTGAATTAGCTCTCACACCAATATTTGCGTCTAGAGCCTTTGCATTGAGGGCTATCTGAAAACGGCTGTGGCGCTGAAGTTGCCTGTGAATGTGGAGTTGGTGGCATGTGAAACCCGCATGTGGAGCATTCGTTTGTGTGGGATGCTCTACCAGGTTTACTCCTAGATAATGCACTCAAAGGGCACTAAGCATAGAGTGTGAAAACTGAGTTTCCTTGAGAGCTGCTTGGAAGCCTGATGGTGTGTGAAGTTAGTGAGCCGAATGGAGTTGTTCTCCCACAAGAACCACTCGGCTGATCCTTCTTCAATATGCCCTTCACCAACATGCAGTGTTTACTTGATTGAATTAGCTCTCACACCAATATTTGCGTCTAGAGCCTTTGCATTGAGGGCTACCTGAAAATGGCTGTGGCGCTGAAGTTGCCTGTGAATGTGGAGTTGGTGGCATGTGAAACCCGCATGTGGAGCATTCGTTTGTGTGGGATGCTCTACCAGGTTTACTCCTAGATAATGCACTCAAAGGGCACTAAGCATAGAGTGTGAAAACTGAGTTTCCTTGAGAGCTGCTTGGAAGCCTGATGGTGTGTGAAGTTAGTGAGCCAAATGGAGTTGTTCTCCCACAAGAACCACTCGGCTGATCCTTCTTCAATATGCCCTTCACCAACATGCAGTGTTTCCTTGATTGAATTAGCTCTCACACCAATATTTGCGTCTAGAGCCTTTGCATTGAGGGCTATCTGAAAACGGCTGTGGCGCTGAAGTTGCCTGTGAATGTGGAGTTGGTGGCATCTGAAACCCGCATGTGGAGCATTGGTTTGTGTGGGATGCTCTACCAGGTTCATTCCTAGATAATGCACTCAAAGGGCACTAAGCATAGAGTGTGAAAACTGAGTTTCCTTGAGAGCTGCTTGGAAGCCTGATGGTGTGCGAAGTTAGTGAGCCAAATGGAGTTGTTCTCCCACAAGAACCACTTGGCTGATCCTTCTTCAATATGCCCTTCACCAACATGCAGTGTTTCCTTGATTGAATTAGCTCTCACACCAATATTTGCGTCTAGAGCCTTTGCATTGAGGGCTATCTGAAAACGGCTGTGCCGCTGAATTTGCCTGTGAATGTGGAGTTGGTGGCATGCGAAACCCGCATGTGGAGCATTGGTTTGTGTGGGATGCTCTACCAGGTTCATTCCTAGATAATGCACTCAAAGGGCACTAAGCATAGAGTGTGAAAACTGAGTTTCCTTGAGAGCTGCTTGGAAGCCTGATGGTGTGCGAAGTCAGTGAGCCAAATGGAGTTGTTCTCCCACAAGAACCACTTGGCTGATCCTTCTTCAATATGCCCTTCACCAACATGCAGTGTTTCCTTGATTGAATTAGCTCTCACACCAATATTTGCGTCTAGAGCCTTTTTCATTGAGGGCTATCTGAAAAAGCTGTGGCGCTGAAGTTGCCTGTGAATGTGGAGTTGGTGGCATGTGAAACCCGCATGTGGAGCATTCGTTTGTGTGGGATGCTCACCAAGCTTCATTTCAGTCCTAGGCACTCAAAGGGCACTAAGCATAGAGTGTGAAAACTGAGTTTCCTTGAGAGCTGCTTGGAAGCCTGATGGTGTGTGAAGTTAGTGAGCCGAATGGAGTTGTTCTCCCACAAGAACCACTTCGCTGATCCTTCTTCAATATGCCCTTCACCAACATGCAGTGTTTCCTTGATTGAATTAGCTCTCACACCAATATTTGCGTCTAGAGCCTTTGCATTGAGGGCTATCTGAAAACGGCTGTGGCGCTGAAGTTTCCTGTGAATGTGGAGTTGGTGGCATGTGAAACCCGCATGTGGAGCATTCGTTTGTGTGGGATGCTCTACTAGATTCATTCCTAGATAATGCACTCAAAGGGCACTAAGCATAGAGTGTGAAAACTGAGTTTCCTTGAGAGCTGCTTGGAAGCCTGATGGTGTGTGAAGTTAGTGAGCCAAATGGAGTTGTTCTCCCACAAGAACCACTTCGCTGATCCTTCTTCAATATGCCCTTCACCAACATGCAGTGTTTCCTTGATTGAATTAGCTCTCACACCAATATTTGCGTCTGGAGCCTTTGCATTCAGGGCTATCTGAAAACGGCTGTGGCGCTGAAGTTGCCTGTGAATGTGGAGTTGGTGGCATGTGAAACCCGCATGTGGAGCATTGGTTTGTGTGGGATGCTCTACCAGGTTCATTCCTAGATAATGCACTCAAAGGGCACTAAGCATAGAGTGTGAAAACTGAGTTTCCTTGAGAGCTGCTTGGAAGCCTGATGGTGTGTGAAGTTAGTGAGCCAAATGGAGTTGTTCTCCCACAAGAACCACTTCGCTGATCCTTCTTCAATATGCCCTTCACCAACATGCAGTGTTTCCTTGATTGAATTAGCTCTCACACCAATATTTGCGTCTGGAGCCTTTGCATTCAGGGCTATCTGAAAACGGCTGTGGCGCTGAAGTTGCCTGTGAATGTGGAGTTGGTGGCATGTGAAACCCGCATGTGGAGCATTCGTTTGTGTGGGATGCTCTACCAGGTTCATTCCTAGATAATGCACTCAAAGGGCACTAAGCATAGAGTGTGAAAACTGAGTTTCCTTGAGAGCTGCTTGGAAGCCTGATGGTGTGTGAAGTTAGTGAGCCAAATGGAGTTGTTCTCCCACAAGAACCACTCGGCTGATCCTTCTTCAATATGCCCTTCACCAACATGCAGTGTTTCCTTGATTGAATTAGCTCTCACACCAATATTTGCGTCTAGAGCCTTTGCATTGAGGGCTATCTGAAAACGGCTGTGGGGCTGAAGTTGCCTGTGAATGTGGAGTTGGTGGCATGTGAAACCCGCATGTGGAGCATTCGTTTGTGTGGGATGCTCTACCAGGTTCATTCCTAGATAATGCACTCAAAGGGCACTAAGCATAGAGTGTGAAAACTGTGTTTCCTTGAGAGCTGCTTGGAAGCCTGATGGTGTGCGAAGTTAGTGAGCCGAATGGAGTTGTTCTCCCACAAGAACCACTCGGCTGATCCTTCTTCAATATGCCCTTCACCAACATGCAGTGTTTCCTTGATTGAATTAGCTCTCACACCAATATTTGCGTCTAGAGCCTTTGCATTGAGGGCTATCTGAAAACGGCTGTGGCGCTGAAGTTGCCTGTGAATGTGGAGTTGGTGGCATTTGAAACCCGCATGTGGAGCATTCGTTTGTGTGGGATGCTCTACCAGGTTCATTCCTAGATAATGCACTGAAAGGGCACTAAGCATAGAGTGTGAAAACTGAGTTTCCTTGAGAGCTGCTTGGAAGCCTGATGGTGTGTGAAGTTAGTGAGCCAAATGGAGTTGTTCTCCCACAAGAACCACTCGGCTGATCCTTCTTCAATATGCCCTTCACCAACATGCAGTGTTTCCTTGATTGAATTAGCTCTCACACCAATATTTGCGTCTAGAGCCTTTGCATTGAGGGCTATCTGAAAACGGCTGTGGCGCTGAAGTTGCCTGTGAATGTGGATTTGGTGGCATGTGAAACCCGCATGTGGAGCATTCGTTTGTGTGGGATGCTCTACCAGGTTCATTCCTAGATAATGCACTCAAAGGGCACTAAGCATAGAGTGTGAAAACTGAGTTTCCTTGAGAGCTGCTTGGAAGCCTGATGGTGTGTGAAGTTAGTGAGCCAAATGGAGTTGTTCTCCCACAAGAACCACTTGGCTGATCCTTCTTCAATATGCCCTTCACCAACATGCAGTGTTTCCTTGATTGAATTAGCTCTCACACCAATATTTGCGTCTAGAGCCTTTGCATTGAGGGCTATCTGAAAACGGCTGTGGCGCTGAAGTTGCCTGTGAATGTGGAGTTGGTGGCATGTGAAACCCGCATGTGGAGCATTCGTTTGTGTGGGATGCTCACCAAGCTTCATTTCAGTCCTAGGCACTCAAAGGGCACTAAGCATAGAGTGTGAAAACTGAGTTTCCTTGAGAGCTGCTTGGAAGCCTGATGGTGTGTGAAGTTAGTGAGCCAAATGGAGTTGTTCTCCCACAAGAACCACTCGGCTGATCCTTCTTCAATATGCCCTTCACCAACATGCAGTGTTTCCTTGATTGAATTAGCTCTCACACCAATATTTGCGTCTAGAGCCTTTGCATTGAGGGCTATCTGAAAACGGCTGTGGCGCTGAAGTTGCCTGTGAATGTGGATTTGGTGGCATGTGAAACCCGCATGTGGAGCATTCGTTTGTGTGGGATGCTCACCAAGCTTCATTTCAGTCCTAGGCACTCAAAGGGCACTAAGCATAGAGTGTCAAAACTGAGTTTCCTTGAGAGCTGCTTGGAAGCCTGATGGTGTGTGAAGTTAGTGAGCCAAATGGAGTTGTTCTCCCACAAGAACCACTCGGCTGATCCTTCTTCAATATGCCCTTCACCAACATGCAGTGTTTCCTTGATTGAATTAGCTCTCACACCAATATTTGCGTCTAGAGCCTTTGCATTGAGGGCTATCTGAAAACGGCTGTGGCGCTGAAGTTGCCTGTGAATGTGGAGTTGGTGGCATGTGAAACCCGCATGTGGAGCATTGGTTTGTGTGGGATGCTCTACCAGGTTCATTCCTAGATAATGCACTCAAAGGGCACTAAGCATAGAGTGTGAAAACTGAGTTTCCTTGAGAGCTGCTTGGAAGCCTGATGGTGTGTGAAGTTAGTGAGCCGAATGGAGTTGTTCTCCCACAAGAACCACTTCGCTGATCCTTCTTCAATATGCCCTTCACCAACATGCAGTGTTTCCTTGATTGAATTAGCTCTCACACCAATATTTGCTTCTGGAGCCTTTGCATTCAGGGCTATCTGAAAACGGCTGTGGTGCTGAAGTTGCCTGTGAATGTGGAGTTGGTGGCATGTGAAACCCGCATGTGGAGCATTCGTTTGTGTGGGATGCTCTACCAGGTTCATTCCTAGATAATGCACTCAAAGGGCACTAAGCATAGAGTGTGAAAACTGAGTTTCCTTGAGAGCTGCTTGGAAGCCTGATGGTGTGTGAAGTTAGTGAGCCAAATGGAGTTGTTCTCCCACAAGAACCACTCGGCTGATCCTTCTTCAATATGCCCTTCACCAACATGCAGTGTTTCCTTGATTGAATTAGCTCTCACACCAATATTTGCGTCTAGAGCCTTTGCATTGAGGGCTATCTGAAAACGGCTGTGGGGCTGAAGTTTCCTGTGAATGTGGAGTTGGTGGCATGTGAAACCCGCATGTGGAGCATTCGTTTGTGTGGGATGCTCTACCAGGTTCATTCCTAGATAATGCACTCAAAGGGCACTAAGCATAGAGTGTGAAAACTGAGTTTCCTTGAGAGCTGCTTGGAAGCCTGATGGTGTGCGAAGTTAGTGAGCCAAATGGAGTTGTTCTCCCACAAGAACCACTTGGCTGATCCTTCTTCAATATGCCCTTCACCAACATGCAGTGTTTCCTTGATTGAATTAGCTCTCACACCAATATTTGCGTCTAGAGCCTTTGCATTGAGGGCTATCTGAAAACGGCTGTGGCGCTAAAGTTGCCTGTGAATGTGGAGTTGGTGGCATGTGAAACCCGCATGTGGAGCATTCGTTTGTGTGGGATGCTCTACCAGGTTCATTCCTAGATAATGCACTCAAAGGGCACTAAGCATAGAGTGTGAAAACTGAGTTTCCTTGAGAGCTGCTTGGAAGCCTGATGGTGTGTGAAGTTAGTGAGCCAAATGGAGTTGTTCTCCCACAAGAACCACTCGGCTGATCCTTCTTCAATATGCCCTTCACCAACATGCAGTGTTTCCTTGATTGAATTAGCTCTCACACCAATATTTGCGTCTAGAGCCTTTGCATTGAGGGCTATCTGAAAACGGCTGTGGCGCTGAAGTTGCCTGTGAATGTGGAGTTGGTGGCATGTGAAACCCGCATGTGGAGCATTCGTTTGTGTGGGATGCTCTACCAGGTTCATTCCTAGATAATGCACTCAAAGGGCACTAAGCATAGAGTGTGAAAACTGAGTTTCCTTGAGAGCTGCTTGGAAGCCTGATGGTGTGTGAAGTTAGTGAGCCAAATGGAGTTGTTCTCCCACAAGAACCACTCGGCTGATCCTTCTTCAATATGCCCTTCACCAACATGCAGTGTTTCCTTGATTGAATTAGCTCTCACACCAATATTTGCGTCTAGAGCCTTTGCATTGAGGGCTATCTGAAAACGGCTGTGGGCTGAAGTTTCCTGTGAATGTGGAGTTGGTGGCATGTGAAACCCGCATGTGGAGCATTCGTTTGTGTGGGATGCTCTACCAGGTTCATTCCTAGATAATGCACTGAAAGGGCACTAAGCATAGAGTGTGAAAACTGAGTTTCCTTGAGAGCTGCTTGGAAGCCTGATGGTGTGCGAAGTTAGTGAGCCGAATGGAGTTGTTCTCCCACAAGAACCACTTGGCTGATCCTTCTTCAATATGCCCTTCACCAACATGCAGTGTTTCCTTGATTGAATTAGCTCTCACACCAATATTTGCGTCTAGAGCCTTTGCATTGAGGGCTATCTGAAAACGGCTGTGGGGCTGAAGTTGCCTGTGAATGTGGAGTTGGTGGCATGTGAAACCCGCATGTGGAGCATTCGTTTGTGTGGGATGCTCTACCAGGTTCATTCCTAGATAATGCACTCAAAGGGCACTAAGCATAGAGTGTGAAAACTGAGTTTCCTTGAGAGCTGCTTGGAAGCCTGATGGTGTGTGAAGTTAGTGAGCCAAATGGAGTTGTTCTCCCACAAGAACCACTCGGCTGATCCTTCTTCAATATGCCCTTCACCAACATGCAGTGTTTCCTTGATTGAATTAGCTCTCACACCAATATTTGCGTCTAGAGCCTTTGCATTGAGGGCTATCTGAAAACGGCTGTGGGGCTGAAGTTTCCTGTGAATGTGGAGTTGGTGGCATGTGAAACCCGCATGTGGAGCATTCGTTTGTGTGGGATGCTCTACCAGGTTCATTCCTAGATAATGCACTCAAAGGGCACTAAGCATAGAGTGTGAAAACTGAGTTTCCTTGAGAGCTGCTTGGAAGCCTGATGGTGTGCGAAGTTAGTGAGCCGAATGGAGTTGTTCTCCCACATGAACCACTTGGCTGATCCTTCTTCAATATGCCCTTCACCAACATGCAGTGTTTCCTTGATTGAATTAGCTCTCACACCAATATTTGCGTCTAGAGCCTTTGCATTGAGGGCTATCTGAAAACGGCTGTGGGGCTGAAGTTTCCTGTGAATGTGGAGTTGGTGGCATGTGAAACCCGCATGTGGAGCATTCGTTTGTGTGGGATGCTCTACCAGGTTCATTCCTAGATAATGCACTCAAAGGGCACTAAGCATAGAGTGTGAAAACTGAGTTTCCTTGAGAGCTGCTTGGAAGCCTGATGGTGTGCGAAGTTAGTGAGCCGAATGAGTTGTTCTCCCACAAGAACCACTTGGCTGATCCTTCTTCAATATGCCCTTCACCAACATGCAGTGTTTCCTTGATTGAATTAGCTCTCACACCAATATTTGCGTCTAGAGCCTTTGCATTGAGGGCTATCTGAAAAAGGCTGTGGCGCTAAAGTTGCCTGTGAATGTGGAGTTGGTGGCATGTGAAACCCGCATGTGGAGCATTCGTTTGTGTGGGATGCTCTACCAGGTTCATTCCTAGATAATGCACTCAAAGGGCACTAAGCATAGAGTGTGAAAACTGAGTTTCCTTGAGAGCTGCTTGGAAGCCTGATGGTGTGTGAAGTTAGTGAGCCAAATGGAGTTGTTCTCCCACAAGAACCACTCGGCTGATCCTTCTTCAATATGCCCTTCACCAACATGCAGTGTTTCCTTGATTGAATTAGCTCTCACACCAAATATTGCGTCTAGAGCCTTTGCATTGAGGGCTATCTGAAAACGGCTGTGGCGCTGAAGTTGCCTGTGAATGTGGAGTTGGTGGCATGTGAAACCCGCATGTGGAGCATTCGTTTGTGTGGGATGCTCTACCAGGTTCATTCCTAGATAATGCACTCAAAGGGCACTAAGCATAGAGTGTGAAAACTGAGTTTCCTTGAGAGCTGCTTGGAAGCCTGATGGTGTGTGAAGTTAGTGAGCCAAATGGAGTTGTTCTCCCACAAGAACCACTCGGCTGATCCTTCTTCAATATGCCCTTCACCAACATGCAGTGTTTCCTTGATTGAATTAGCTCTCACACCAATATTTGCGTCTAGAGCCTTTGCATTGAGGGCTATCTGAAAACGGCTGTGGGGCTGAAGTTTCCTGTGAATGTGGAGTTGGTGGCATGTGAAACCCGCATGTGGAGCATTCGTTTGTGTGGGATGCTCTACCAGGTTCATTCCTAGATAATGCACTCAAAGGGCACTAAGCATAGAGTGTGAAAACTGAGTTCCTTGAGAGCTGCTTGGAAGCCTGATGGTGTGCGAAGTTAGTGAGCCGAATGGAGTTGTTCTCCCACAAGAACCACTTGGCTGATCCTTCTTCAATATGCCCTTCACCAACATGCAGTGTTTCCTTGATTGAATTAGCTCTCATACCAATATTTGCGTCTAGAGCCTTTGCATTGAGGGCTATCTGAAAACGGCTGTGGCGCTGAAGTTGCCTGTGAATGTGGAGTTGGTGGCATGTGAAACCCGCATGTGGAGCATTCGTTTGTGTGGGATGCTCTACCAGGTTCATTCCTAGATAATGCACTGAAAGGGCACTAAGCATAGAGTGTGAAAACTGAGTTTCCTTGAGAGCTGCTTGGAAGCCTGATGGTGTGTGAAGTTAGTGAGCAAAATGGAGTTGTTCTCCCACAAGAACCACTCGGCTGATCCTTCTTCAATATGCCCTTCACCAACATGCAGTGTTTCCTTGATTGAATTAGCTCTCACACCAATATTTGCGTCTAGAGCCTTTGCATTGAGGGCTATCTGAAAACGGCTGTGGCGCTGAAGTTGCCTGTGAATGTGGAGTTGGTGGCATGTGAAACCCGCATGTGGAGCATTCGTTTGTGTGGGATGCTCTACCAGGTTTACTCCTAGATAATGCACTCAAAGGGCACTAAGCATAGAGTGTGAAAACTGAGTTTCCTTGAGAGCTGCTTGGAAGCCTGATGGTGTGTGAAGTTAGTGAGCCGAATGGAGTTGTTCTCCCACAAGAACCACTCGGCTGATCCTTCTTCAATATGCCCTTCACCAACATGCAGTGTTTCCTTGATTGAATTAGCTCTCACACCAATATTTGCGTCTAGAGCCTTTGCATTGAGGGCTATCTGAAACGGCTGTGGCGCTGAAGTTTCCTGTGAATGTGGAGTTGGTGGCATGTGAAACCCGCATGTGGAGCATTCGTTTGTGTGGGATGCTCTACTAGATTCATTCCTAGATAATGCACTCAAAGGGCACTAAGCATAGAGTGTGAAAACTGAGTTTCCTTGAGAGCTGCTTGGAAGCCTGATGGTGTGTGAAGTTAGTGAGCCAAATGAGTTGTTCTCCCACAAGAACCACTTCGCTGATCCTTCTTCAATATGCCCTTCACCAACATGCAGTGTTTCCTTGATTGAATTAGCTCTCACACCAATATTTGCGTCTGGAGCCTTTGCATTCAGGGCTATCTGAAAACGGCTGTGGCGCTGAAGTTGCCTGTGAATGTGGAGTTGGTGGCATGTGAAACCCGCATGTGGAGCATTCGTTTGTGTGGGATGCTCTACCAGGTTCATTCCTAGATAATGCACTCAAAGGGCACTAAGCATAGAGTGTGAAAACTGAGTTTCCTTGAGAGCTGCTTGGAAGCCTGATGGTGTGTGAAGTTAGTGAGCCAAATGGAGTTGTTCTCCCACAAGAACCACTCGGCTGATCCTTCTTCAATATGCCCTTCACCAACATGCAGTGTTTCCTTGATTGAATTAGCTCTCACACCAATATTTGCGTCTAGAGCCTTTGCATTGAGGGCTATCTGAAAACGGCTGTGGGGCTGAAGTTGCCTGTGAATGTGGAGTTGGTGCATGTGAAACCCGCATGTGGAGCATTCGTTTGTGTGGGATGCTCTACCAGGTTCATTCCTAGATAATGCACTCAAAGGGCACTAAGCATAGAGTGTGAAAACTGAGTTTCCTTGAGAGCTGCTTGGAAGCCTGATGGTGTGTGAAGTTAGTGAGCCAAATGGAGTTGTTCTCCCACAAGAACCACTCGGCTGATCCTTCTTCAATATGCCCTTCACCAACATGCAGTGTTTCCTTGATTGAATTAGCTCTCACACCAATATTTACGTCTAGAGCCTTTGCATTGAGGGCTATCTGAAAACGGCTGTGGCGCTGACGTTGCCTGTGAATGTGGAGTTGGTGGCATGTGAAACCCGCATGTGGAGCATTGGTTTGTGTGGGATGCTCTACTAGATTCATTCTAGATAATGCACTCAAAGGGCACTAAGCATAGAGTGTGAAAACTGAGTTTCCTTGAGAGCTGCTTGGAAGCCTGATGGTGTGTGAAGTTAGTGAGCCAAATGGAGTTGTTCTCCCACAAGAACCACTCGGCTGATCCTTCTTCAATATGCCCTTCACCAACATGCAGTGTTTACTTGATTGAATTAGCTCTCACACCAATATTTGCGTCTAGAGCCTTTGCATTGAGGGCTACCTGAAAATTTCTGTGGCGCTGAAGTTGCCTGTGAATGTGGAGTTGGTGGCATGTGAAACCCGCATGTGGAGCATTCGTTTGTGTGGGATGCTCTACCAGGTTCATTCCTAGATAATGCACTCAAAGGGCACTAAGCATAGAGTGTGAAAACTGAGTTTCCTTGAGAGCTGCTTGGAAGCCTGATGGTGTGTGAAGTTAGTGAGCCAAATGGAGTTGTTCTCCCACAAGAACCACTCGGCTGATCCTTCTTCAATATGCCCTTCACCAACATGCAGTGTTTCCTTGATTGAATTAGCTCTCACACCAATATTTGCGTCTAGAGCCTTTGCATTGAGGGCTATCTGAAAACGGCTGTGGCGCTGAAGTTGCCTGTGAATGTGGAGTTGGTGGCATGTGAAACCCGCATGTGGAGCATTGGTTTGTGTGGGATGCTCTACCAGGTTCATTCCTAGATAATGCACTCAAAGGGCACTAAGCATAGAGTGTGAAAACTGAGTTTCCTTGAGAGCTGCTTGGAAGCCTGATGGTGTGCGAAGTTAGTGAGCCAAATGGAGTTGTTCTCCCACAAGAACCACTTGGCTGATCCTTCTTCAATATGCCCTTCACCAACATGCAGTGTTTCCTTGATTGAATTAGCTCTCACACCAATATTTGCGTCTAGAGCCTTTGCATTGAGGGCTATCTGAAAACGGCTGTGGCGCTGAATTTGCCTGTGAATGTGGAGTTGGTGGCATGTGAAACCCGCATGTGGAGCATTCGTTTGTGTGGGATGCTCTACCAGGTTCATTCCTAGATAATGCACTCAAAGGGCACTAAGCACAGAGTGTGAAAACTGAGTTTCCTTGAGAGCTGCTTGGAAGCCTGATGGTGTGCGAAGTTAGTGAGCCGAATGGAGTTGTTCTCCCACAAGAACCACTTGGCTGATCCTTCTTCAATATGCCCTTCACCAACATGCAGTGTTTCCTTGATTGAATTAGCTCTCACACCAATATTTGCGTCTAGAGCCTTTGCATTGAGGGCTATCTGAAAACGGCTGTGGCGCTGAAGTTGCCTGTGAATGTGGAGTTGGTGGCATGTGAAACCCGCATGTGGAGCATTCGTTTGTGTGGGATGCTCTATTAGATTCATTCCTAGATAATGCACTCAAAGGGCACTAAGCATAGAGTGTGAAAACTGAGTTTCCTTGAGAGCTGCTTGGAAGCCTGATGGTGTGTGAAGTTAGTGAGCCGAATGGAGTTGTTCTCCCACAAGAACCACTCGGCTGATCCTTCTTCAATATGCCCTTCACCAACATGCAGTGTTTACTTGATTGAATTAGCTCTCACACCAATATTTGCGTCTAGAGCCTTTGCATTGAGGGCTACCTGAAAATGGCTGTGGCGCTGAAGTTGCCTGTGAATGTGGAGTTGGGTGGCATGTGAAACCCGCATGTGGAGCATTCGTTTGTGTGGGATGCTCTACCAGGTTTACTCCTAGATAATGCACTCAAAGGGCACTAAGCATAGAGTGTGAAAACTGAGTTTCCTTGAGAGCTGCTTGGAAGCCTGATGGTGTGTGAAGTTAGTGAGCCAAATGGAGTTGTTCTCCCACAAGAACCACTCGGCTGATCCTTCTTCAATATGCCCTTCACCAACATGCAGTGTTTCCTTGATTGAATTAGCTCTCACACCAATATTTGCGTCTAGAGCCTTTGCATTGAGGCTATCTGAAAACGGCTGTGGCGCTGAAGTTGCCTGTGAATGTGGAGTTGGTGGCATGTGAAACCCGCATGTGGAGCATTGGTTTGTGTGGGATGCTCTACCAGGTTCATTCCTAGATAATGCACTCAAAGGGCACTAAGCATAGAGTGTGAAAACTGAGTTTCCTTGAGAGCTGCTTGGAAGCCTGATGGTGTGCGAAGTTAGTGAGCCAAATGGAGTTGTTCTCCCACAAGAACCACTTGGCTGATCCTTCTTCAATATGCCCTTCACCAACATGCAGTGTTTCCTTGATTGAATTAGCTCTCACACCAATATTTGCGTCTAGAGCCTTTGCATTGAGGGCTATCTGAAAACGGCTGTGGCGCTGAAGTTGCCTGTGAATGTGGAGTTGGTGGCATGTGAAACCCGCATGTGGAGCATTCGTTTGTGTGGGATGCTCTACCAGGTTCATTCCTAGATAATGCACTCAAAGGGCACTAAGCATAGAGTGTGAAAACTGAGTTTCCTTGAGAGCTGCTTGGAAGCCTGATGGTGTGCGAAGTTAGTGAGCCGAATGGAGTTGTTCTCCCACAAGAACCACTTGGCTGATCCTTCTTCAATATGCCCTTCACCAACATGCAGTGTTTCCTTGATTGAATTAGCTCTCACACCAATATTTGCGTCTAGAGCCTTTGCATTGAGGGCTATCTGAAAACGGCTGTGGCGCTGAAGTTGCCTGTGAATGTGGAGTTGGTGGCATGTGAAACCCGCATGTGGAGCATTCGTTTGTGTGGGATGCTCTATTTGATTCATTCCTAGATAATGCACTCAAATGGCACTAAGCATAGAGTGTGAAAACTGAGTTTCCTTGAGAGCTGCTTGGAAGCCTGATGGTGTGTGAAGTTAGTGAGCCAAATGGAGTTGTTCTCCCACAAGAACCACTCGGCTGATCCTTCTTCAATATGCCCTTCACCAACATGCAGTGTTTCCTTGATTGAATTAGCTCTCACACCAATATTTGCGTCTAGAGCCTTTGCATTGAGGGCTATCTGAAAACGGCTGTGGCGCTGAATTTGCCTGTGAATGTGGAGTTGGTGGCATGTGAAACCCGCATGTGGAGCATTGGTTTGTGTGGGATGCTCTACCAGGTTCATTCCTAGATAATGCACTCAAAGGGCACTAAGCATAGAGTGTGAAAACTGAGTTTCCTTGAGAGCTGCTTGGAAGCCTGATGGTGTGCGAAGTCAGTGAGCCAAATGGAGTTGTTCTCCAGAAGAACCACTTGGCTGATCCTTCTTCAATATGCCCTTCACCAACATGCAGTGTTTCCTTGATTGAATTAGCTCTCACACCAATATTTGCGTCTAGAGCCTTTTTCATTGAGGGCTATCTGAAAAAGCTGTGGCGCTGAAGTTGCCTGTGAATGTGGAGTTGGTGGCATGTGAAACCGCATGTGGAGCATTCGTTTGTGTGGGATGCTCACCAAGCTTCATTTCAGTCCTAGGCACTCAAAGGGCACTAAGCATAGAGTGTGAAAACTGAGTTTCCTTGAGAGCTGCTTGGAAGCCTGATGGTGTGTGAAGTTAGTGAGCCGAATGGAGTTGTTCTCCACAAGAACCACTCGGCTGATCCTTCTTCAATATGCCCTTCACCAACATGCAGTGTTTCCTTGATTGAATTAGCTCTCACACCAATATTTGCGTCTAGAGCCTTTGCATTGAGGGCTATCTGAAAACGGCTGTGGCGCTGAAGTTGCCTGTGAATGTGGAGTTGGTGGCATGTGAAACCCGCATGTGGAGCATTCGTTTGTGTGGGATGCTCTACTAGATTCATTCCTAGATAATGCACTCAAAGGGCACTAAGCATAGAGTGTGAAAACTGAGTTTCCTTGAGAGCTGCTTGAAGCCTGATGGTGTGTGAAGTTAGTGAGCCAAATGGAGTTGTTCTCCCACAAGAACCACTTCGCTGATCCTTCTTCAATATGCCCTTCACCAACATGCAGTGTTTCCTTGATTGAATTAGCTCTCACACCAATATTTGCGTCTGGAGCCTTTGCATTGAGGGCTATCTGAAAACGGCTGTGGCGCTGAAGTTGCCTGTGAATGTGGAGTTGGTGGCATGTGAAACCCGCATGTGGAGCATTCGTTTGTGTGGGATGCTCTACCAGGTTCATTCCTAGATAATGCACTCAAAGGGCACTAAGCATAGAGTGTGAAAACTGAGTTTCCTTGAGAGCTGCTTGAAGCCTGATGGTGTGTGAAGTTAGTGAGCCAAATGGAGTTGTTCTCCACAAGAACCACTCGGCTGATCCTTCTTCAATATGCCCTTCACCAACATGCAGTGTTTCCTTGATTGAATTAGCTCTCACACCAATATTTGCGTCTAGAGCCTTTGCATTGAGGGCTATCTGAAAACGGCTGTGGCGCTGAAGTTGCCTGTGACTGTGGAGTTGGTGGCATGTGAAACCCGCATGTGGAGCATTCGTTTGTGTGGGATGCTCTACCAGGTTCATTCCTAGATAATGCACTCAAAGGGCACTAAGCATAGAGTGTGAAAACTGAGTTTCCTTGAGAGCTGCTTGGAAGCCTGATGGTGTGTGAAGTTAGTGAGCCGAATGGAGTTGTTCTCCCACAAGAACCACTCGGCTGATCCTTCTTCAATATGCCCTTCACCAACATGCAGTGTTTCCTTGATTGAATTAGCTCTCACACCAATATTTGCGTCTAGAGCCTTTGCATTGAGGGCTATCTGAAAACGGCTGTGGCGCTGAAGTTGCCTGTGAATGTGGAGTTGGTGGCATTTGAAACCCGCATGTGGAGCATTGGTTTGTGTGGGATGCTCTACCAGGTTCATTCCTAGATAATGCACTGAAAGGGCACTAAGCATAGAGTGTGAAAACTGAGTTTCCTTGAGAGCTGCTTGGAAGCCTGATGGTGTGTGAAGTTAGTGAGCCAAATGGAGTTGTTCTCCCACAAGAACCACTCGGCTGATCCTTCTTCAATATGCCCTTCACCAACATGCATTGTTTCCTTGATTGAATTAGCTCTCACACCAATATTTGCGTCTAGAGCCTTTGCATTGAGGGCTATCTGAAAACGGCTGTGGCGCTGAAGTTGCCTGTGAATGTGGAGTTGGTGGCATGTGAAACCCGCATGTGGAGCATTCGTTTGTGTGGGATGCTCTACCAGGTTTACTCCTAGATAATGCACTCAAAGGGCACTAAGCATAGAGTGTGAAAACTGAGTTTCCTTGAGAGCTGCTTGGAAGCCTGATGGTGTGTGAAGTTAGTGAGCCGAATGGAGTTGTTCTCCCACAAGAACCACTCGGCTGATCCTTCTTCAATATGCCCTTCACCAACATGCAGTGTTTCCTTGATTGAATTAGCTCTCACACCCAATATTTGTGTCTAGAGCATTTGCATTGAGGGCTACCTGAAAATGGCTGTGGCGCTGAAGTTGCCTGTGAATGTGGAGTTGGTGGCATGTGAAACCCGCATGTGGAGCATTCGTTTGTGTGGGATGCTCTACCAGGTTTACTCCTAGATAATGCACTCAAAGGGCACTAAGCATAGAGTGTGAAAACTGAGTTTCCTTGAGAGCTGCTTGGAAGCCTGATGGTGTGTGAAGTTAGTGAGCCAAATGGAGTTGTTCTCCCACAAGAACCACTCGGCTGATCCTTCTTCAATATGCCCTTCACCAACATGCAGTGTTTCCTTGATTGAATTAGCTCTCACACCAATATTTGCGTCTAGAGCCTTTGCATTGAGGGCTATCTGAAAACGGCTGTGGCGCTGAAGTTGCCTGTGAATGTGGAGTTGGTGGCATGTGAAACCCGCATGTGGAGCATTGGTTTGTGTGGGATGCTCTACCAGGTTCATTCCTA